>NC_135809.1:81725399-82014109 GCF_964213995.1 Mustelus asterias
ACACGAGCGAGAGGGACACGAGCGAGAGGGACACGAGCGAGAGGGACACGAGCGAGAGGGACACGAGCGAGAGGGACACGAGCGAGAGGGACACGAGCGAGAGGGACACGAGCGAGAGGGACACGAGCGGGGAGGGACACGAGCGAGAGGGACACGAGCGAGAGGGACGAGCGAGAGGGACGAGAGAGAGGGACGAGCGAGAGGGAGAGAGAGGGACGAGCGAGAGAGAGAGAGAGAGGGACGAGCGAGAGAGAGAGAGGGACGAGCGAGAGAGAGAGAGGGACGAGCGAGAGAGAGAGAGAGGGACGAGCGAGAGAGAGAGAGGGACGAGCGAGAGAGAGAGAGAGGGACGAGCGAGAGAGAGAGAGAGAGGGACGAGCGAGAGAGAGAGAGAGGGGACGAGCGAGAGAGAGAGAGAGGGACGAGCGAGAGAGAGAGAGGGACGAGCGAGAGAGAGAGGGGACGAGCGAGAGAGAGAGAGGACAGCGAGAGAGAGAGAGGGACGAGCGAGAGAGAGAGAGGGACGAGCGAGAGAGAGAGAGAGGGACGAGCGAGAGAGAGAGAGAGAGAGGGACGAGCGAGAGAGAGAGAGGGACGAGCGAGAGAGAGAGAGGACGAGCGAGAGAGAGAGAGGGACGAGCGAGAGAGAGAGAGGGACGAGCGAGAGAGAGAGAGGGACGAGCGAGAGAGAGAGAGGGACGAGCGAGAGAGAGAGAGGGACGAGCGAGAGAGAGAGAGGGACGAGCGAGAGAGAGAGAGGGACGAGCGAGAGAGAGAGAGGGACGAGCGAGAGAGAGAGAGGGACGAGCGAGAGAGAGAGAGGGACGAGCGAGAGAGAGAGAGGGACGAGCGAGAGAGAGAGAGGGACGAGCGAGAGAGAGAGAGGGACGAGCGAGAGAGAGAGAGGGACGAGCGAGAGAGAGAGAGGGACGAGCGAGAGAGAGAGAGGGACGAGCGAGAGAGAGAGAGAGAGAGGGACGAGCGAGAGAGAGAGAGGGACGAGCGAGAGAGAGAGAGAGAGAGGGACGAGCGAGAGAGAGAGAGGGACGAGCGAGAGAGAGAGAGGGACGAGCGAGAGAGAGAGAGGGACGAGCGAGAGAGAGAGAGAGGGACGAGCGAGAGAGAGAGAGGGACGAGCGAGAGAGAGAGAGGGACGAGCGAGAGAGAGAGAGGGACGAGCGAGAGAGAGAGAGAGGGACGAGCGAGAGAGAGAGAGAGGGACGAGCGAGAGAGAGAGAGGGACGAGCGAGAGAGAGAGAAGGGACGAGCGAGTGAGAGAGAGGGACGAGCGAGAGAGAGAGAGGGACGAGCGAGAGAGAGAGAGGGACGAGCGAGAGAGAGAGGGACGAGCGAGCGAGAGAGAGGGACGAGCGAGAGAGAGAGAGGGACGAGAGAGAGAGAGAGAGGGACGAGCGAGAGAGAGAGGGACGAGCGAGGAGAGAGAGGGACGAGCGAGAGAGAGAGAGGGACGAGCGAGAGAGAGAGAGGGACGAGCGAGAGAGAGAGAGGGACGAGCGGGAGAGAGAGAGGGACGAGCGAGAGAGAGAGAGGGACGAGCGAGAGAGAGAGAGGGACGAGCGAGAGAGAGAGAGGGACGAGCGAGAGAGAGAGAGGGACGAGCGAGAGAGAGAGAGGGGACGAGCGAGAGAGAGAGAGGGACGAGCGAGAGAGAGAGAGGGACGAGCGAGAGAGAGAGAGGGACGAGCGAGAGAGAGAGAGGAGACGAGCGAGAGAGAGAGAGGGGACGAGCGAGAGAGAGAGAGGGACAGCAGAGAGAGAGAGGGACGAGCGAGAGAGAGAGAGGGACGAGCGAGAGAGAGAGAGAGAGGGACGAGCGAGAGAGAGAGAGAGAGGGACGAGCGAGAGAGAGAGAGAGAGGGACGAGCGAGAGAGAGAGAGAGGGACGAGCGACAGAGAGAGAGGGACGAGCGAGAGAGAGAGAGGGGACGAGCGAGAGAGAGAGAGGGACGAGCGAGAGAGAGAGAGGGGACGAGCGAGAGAGAGAGAGAGGGACGAGCGAGAGAGAGAGAGAGGGACGAGCGAGAGAGAGAGAGAGGGACGAGCGAGAGAGAGAGAGGGACGAGCGAGAGAGGGACGAGCGAGAGAGAGAGTGACGAGCGAGAGTGACGAGCGAGAGTGACGAGCGAGAGATAGAGACACTAGCGAGAGACACGAGCAAGAGAGAAAAAAGAGAAAAAAGAGAAAGAGAAAGAGAGAAAGAAGAGGGAAAGAACAGAGAAAGAAAAGAGAAAGAAAAGAGAGACAGTAAGCAAAGAGAGTGCAAAGAGAGAGAGAGCAAAGAGAGAGAGAGCAAAGAGAGAAAGAGAGAAAAGAAAAAGAGAGAGAGAGAGAAAGTAGGGCTAACATGGATGAGTGTACACCTTGAAGCACAAAGCTCCACCACGTGACCATGCTCAGCAGTTCCTGCTCGAGGTCACCACTGTAGCCATACCATGTGTATCAGATAAAAATTCAATCTGTACTTACTCAAAATCATCAAAATCCATATCAGCACCGTCGATGGGTTGGGCCGGGCTGCTCGTTGAATTTTCCAAACTGGCTCGCATTCGGTTCGGCTGGTATCGCATCGACCGCTGTCGAATACTGTCCCTACGCGAGAGATACTGAATGATCCGATGGGCATAATAGGCGGGAGATAACCTGAAAAGATACAGGTATTGAATTTCAATTGAACTCAGCCCACTAGCGCAGGCGCAATTAATAATTTAGCAATTCTTTACAAAGTTGGATTTCCAAATGCAGGATATGAAACGAGGAAAGCACATGAAGAAGAACGCAATTCAAACACAGAAGCGCAATGTGAGTGGCACTATGGGATGACAATGTGAATATTAAGCAGCCAGAATGAACAGAAAGCATTTTTGTATTAATACAGCAGTCAGAGGAGTCATCTGTCATAATGGATAGATCTATTACTCCATTACAGGATCATTGCTCTCATGCCCTAATACTGTTAAAAGGCTGGCAAGAGTGATTTGCCCAATTCGTCACTATTATATGTAAACCTGTAGACTACTGATTTTAGTTCTGCCCAAAGAAAGTGAAACAAACCAACACTTGCTTGCATCGAGTGATACAACGTAGAAAGATGTCTTTCCCCATCAGCCTGTGCCAGCTCCGAAAAAGCTACCTATTAATCCTCCAGCAAATGTTTCCTTTACAAGTATTTATTGAACTCTTTTTTTAAAGTTAGTATTGAATCTGTTTACGCTGCCTGGACAGTGCTTTCCAGATAATAACAACTGCATAAATACATTTCTCTTTGACCGGTTCTTTTTTGCCAATTACCTCAAATCTATGCCCTCTGCTTACTGGCCCACCTGCCAGTGGATACAGTTTCTTCCCTATTCTAAAGAGCACAATCTCACAACCTTAATTTCTCCACACACCTCAAGTCACTCGTCCTTGGTGCCATTCTAGCACATCTTCTCTGTCCCCTCTCCAAGTCCTTGACATCCTTCTTAAAATGCCATGCCCAAAGTTGCACATAATATCCCATCTGAGGCCTATTCAGCAATAGATTAAAAATTCTCATGACTTCCTTCCTGTTGTACTTTTTGCCTCTATTTGTAAAAGATCCCTACACATTTTTAAAAATAGTTTCATCAACATGTCCTCCCAACTTCAGCTTTCTGTAAGCAAATAGTCAGGTATCTCTTTTTGTATGCTGTTTAAGATTGTACCGTTTAGTTCAGATTGACTTTTCTTATTATTCTTCCAAAATACATCACTTCACAGCATTAAATTTCATTTGTCATGCACCTTCACCAGCCTATTACCTTCTCCTGAAGGCTGGTACTATTTTCCTCACTACTTAATTTCAAGTTTTGTGCCTTCTGTAAAATTTGAAATTATATTCAAGTCCAGTCATTCACATAGATGGCCATAATACTCATCCCTCTTGGGAGCATCACAGCGTTCTTAACTTCAGGCTGAGAATTAACTGCTCACCACTATTCTTTGTTATCTGTCCTTAAACCAATTTCATATCCAAGTCACTGATGCACCTTTAATCCCAGAGCTTCAATTCTGCAATGAAGTTTATCATGTGATACTTTGTCAGATATTCTTTGGAAGCCCAGGTACACGACTCTCTCCAACATTACCTTGATCAACCTTTAGTCACTTCACATAGAAAGAAAATCTTTAAAAAGTCACACTTCTGTATTAATCTGATACAATGGACCAGGGGAAATGAGATACCAAAAGGGGAAAACAACTAAACAGACAGGCCACAAGTTGCAATTAACGTTGTGCACAATAAGAAAATAATATATAAAATAGGAGGTTAGTCAGCTCTTCGAGCCTGCTCTGATGTTCAGTCAGATTGTGGTCATACTTCTACCTCAGATAAACCCTGCCGCACTCTTCTACCTCTATCTCCATATTTCTCAATTCAGAGTATCCAAAAACGTATTGATTTCTGACATGAATGTACTCAATGACTGAACAACCACAGCTCTGAGTAAGTAAATTCCAAAGACACACAACCCTTCAAGTGAAAGGATTTCTCCTTATCTCAGCCCTTATTCTGAGACTGGAACACCTTAATTCAAGTTCCCCAATTAGGGGAAACATCCTCCCAGCAACCATCCTGTCAAGGTCACCGAAGAATTTGGGGCCAAAATGTCCATAGAGTGGCAATTACTGTTGGACTACCACTCTGATCCTATTTTCCTAGCTTAGACTGGAGCTTCATATTTCATGCTCGGACTTCCAACCCAGCATGCTGAGAAACATGGTGCGCAGCTACACCTGGAGGTCTTCAGTGCAGTGCTGGATCATCGGGTGAAACAAAAAGACATCCCCGCCGACGGCATTTACTGCCATAAATGAGTAAGTTTGAATGTCCCAGTCACTTTGACAAACTAGGAGGGAAGGTAATTGGGTATGGGATTGGGGTTTGAGGTTGGCTGTTGGGTGGTCAGAGTTGGATGGGGGTTAGTCAGGTGTTTGGGGTTTTTTTTGGGGGGTGTAGACGCAGGGGATGTGGGAGATGATCTGCTGGGGGAATTGGAGTAATTGGATGGAGATGGAGTGTGAAGGTGGTTGGGGGGGATATGGGGGCTGAATAGTATAGTTACCCAGGGGTTAGAACCAGTTTCAATCTTTCTAACTTTATGTGGGTAACTATATTGCTTGCAGAGACGGAACCATCCAAAGTCCTTTTGACCTTAAATCAAAGTTTCAGAGGGTTGCCCATTGGAAGTTTGAACTACCCAGGCCATTCACATGCAGTCCTTGAATGGAGACTGGGTTCCCTAACTTCTGGGGTACCTCCAGGGTATGACTCTCTGGGGACCAGAAGATCTGGGCCCATATGGTTCAATGGGATCACCTCCGACTATTTTAAACCAAGGGAATATAACCAGAGTCTACTCAATCTCTCCTCTCACCCCAGGAACCAGTCAAGTGAACCTTTGTTGTGCTTCCCAATCCCACCTTGCAAGGCAAATATATCCTTCTTTAGTTGAGATCTAAACTGTACTCAGTACTCCAGGTATAGTCTCATTATGTTTCTATACAATTGTAGCAAGGCTTTCTCTTAAATCATATTCCAATCTCTGCTGTAAATACTACCATATTATTTGCGTTCCTAATTGCTTGCTGTAGCTGCACGTTTACTTTGTGATTTGTGCATAGGGACACCCAGGTGCCTCTAAATGTCAACATTTCCCAGTCTCACCATTAAAACAATATTGTACATTTCTACTTTTTCTACCAAAATGGAAAACTTGTATTTCTACACATTATATTCTTTACGGTATGGTCTTTCCTACTCATTTAACCTGTCCAAACTTTTTTACATTGTGCCCTCTTCACAGCTTACGCACATAACCCACTCATCTATGTCACTATTTTCGCGTGCCTACCTGAAAATTGCCCATTTATTTTTACTGTGTTTGTTACCCATTTCTCAAAGCACTTGTACGTTATCCCAAACAACACGGGCCCAAATCTTGTGTCATAATCTCTTGAGCAGCAGTTTATCAGATGCCTTTGAAAATCCAAATACAGGGCATCCAGTGGTTGGTTCCTCCTCAGGTTCTTATTGTGTCAGTTGGTAGCACCCTCACTCTGAGTCACAAGGTTGTGGACTCCGATTAACTGAATTCACCATCCCAGTTATTCTATTCACCAGATTCAATTATCTAATTCACCAATCCAGTGCAGGTTAAGTGGAGTCTATCCTAACAGAACAGTTTCCCCCCTTTTCCCCAGCACTGGTGCCAGAGCTCCACGCATCAAAACCGCTGCCTGCCACACCACTCTTTCAGCCATGCAATTACCCTTCTAACTAGTTGTCTCTATGCCAATTTGCATGTAACTCAGATAACAATCTAGAGAACATCTTCTGTGAGGTTCGTGCTTTAATTTCAACACTAGCCCCTCAAGCTCTCTCAGCAGAACCTTGTTCCAGTTCTATCTCTATTAAATTTTTTTCTTTAGAAACAATTTTATTTTTGCTTCATTTGAATGGGCAATCATAAACATCACAAACCTTGTATCAGGTTTAGCTGGGTATCACTGTAGAAAATCAATACAAAAATTACTAGCTCAAATTTTCTTGGAAGACTGGCGCCAATATATTGGTGAAACCAAGCTGTTAAGATCTTAGTATGACTGTAAATTAAGAGAAAGTTATGGAGTACATCACTTATGGGGCTCCATAATTTACCTGCGACTTTTCAGCCATTACTCAGCATTGATAATGGTTGGAAGCTTTGATCACAATCATGTCCTCCAGTTGAAAACAATGGCAATTACAACTCTGCTGGATCCTTGCCATTTTTTAGATTTAAAAGTAATGGTGCTGTTGGTATGGCAGTGACCTATTTTTAAAACTAATAGATTTAAAAAAGAAACAACTCAATAAATTCATAGGCTCAACAAATCCATGGATTCCCCATTCCTAAATTCTTGACATGCTCTAAATGGCAGCAGGCCAGCTGATTTCACCAGGAGACCAGCCTAGTGGAAGTAGCACTTCAGATAAGTGCTGTACTTAGGATTTGCATTACCAGACAATTTTAAAACTTAAGATTTCCACATAAGCGGAGGAAATATGGCCATGTTGCCTCTGATTTGCCACCATCTTCACTGTGATGTGTACATGTTCTAATTATAAACGTTAATAACTATGGAGGAAATTATGGACACTAACATCCATATGAAGAGAGGTGAACTTACAGTTTGAGTAGCTGATACAGGAAAGTATAGTTTCCAATTGCAGCTCTGAATGGAAATGATCATTCTGTAAGAAATCACTGAATTTTTGACTTATGATAATTAGAACCAAACATGAGTGATTTGAAAAATTACCAACTATATTTTGTGTTTATTCTTCCTTGGTGATTAATTTGAAATGTGTAATTTCTTAGTGCAGTCATTTAATGAACCATTAAAAAACAATATTAGCTTCAATGATATCAAGAACTAACATTGGCTGTTTATAAATTTGTGATGAACAAGTCATTTAATTTGATGAAAGATAGGATATCTTCTTCCCCCACTCACTGCTAGTTACTACAGCTTATTGCAGACAACTTACAAATCTTTCAAAGCTTATTGATCCACATAGCCTAAATCTCAAACAGTGTTCAATGTAATCGATCAAAGATGTTAGTCAAATATTCCTGAAGTTTACCTCTTGTATCTATTACATACTTGTATCCATGCACCAGATGAGATGGCATGCCTGTGCACAACCATAACACATACAGTTGACAAGTTATCTTGGAGACAACATTATGCTTTTTTAATTTTGTAACAATACTCAATCTTTTTGTATAATTTCTACAATACTTGGACTTCTGACACCATCCAGTAGCTGGAGGGTCAAGTAATTGGACAATCCAATGTTATCAATGGCAATCAGATGGAAAACATGTAAATGTATCGCAAAGATGACTCCTGCTCAAAAATGTCATTGTTCCTGGTCTTGGTTTTGCACCGCCCTGGACTGCTACAAATATTGTGAAATCTGCTATGTCGTGGAATTAAACTTGCATCTCAGTACTAGCCCAGGGATCACCTTGATGAAGGCACTGTCAGGATACAAAGACGAGGGGAATTAATCGAAAGGCAAACTGCAAAGTTTAATATGCTAATCAGATGTGGCTGCAATTAAAAAGCAGTTTGTCCTAATTTGCTCTCCTTCCTACATCATTTACACATGAACTAACTCAAAGGCTCAGCACTTCATCTTTCGTCATGACCCCGACAGCCTTCTAAACTCCAAGTTCAAAACCTTTGCTTCCATCTTGTTACATAAGTTTTTTTGCTGGGTTGGGGCAGTTGTGAGTCATTTCTTTCTCTATCCCTTCATGTTGCATTCAGGTGGTTGCTATGTAGTCATTTACACCTCATCTGGACAAATCTTTTGATTCTTTTACCATACCCATTGCCACTCCCTTTGGCATTTGTACCATGAAATCTTTTGGAATTTAATCTCTCCTGTCTTCCACCTCATATTTTGTTGTTCATTCTCTCTCTCTCTCTCTCTCTCTCTCTCTCTCTCTCTCTCTCTCTCTCTCTCTCTCCCCCCCCCCATTTCCACTGGCTTAAAACCTATAACACAAGGAACAGAAACAGAAATAGGCCACCAGGTCTTCCAAGCCTGTCCATCTATTCAATACAATCATAGCTGATCTATGCCTCAACTCCTTTTCTGTGCCGTTTCCCCATAGCTCTCTATTCCTTGATCTATCAAATATTTATTCAACTCCACTTTAACTGCTTCTAAATGATCCAGCCTCCACTATCCTTTGGACCAGAGCAATCCAGAGATTCACCACCCTCTGCAAGAAGAAATTTCTATGCACCTCAGTTTTAAATGACCGGCTCTTTATCTTGCAGCTATGTTCCCTTGTTCAAGACTCTTCCACTAGTGACAATATCTCACCACCTACTCTGTCAAGCCCCCTCAGGATCTTGTATGTTTGAATAAGGTCAATCGTCACTCTTCTAAACTCCAAGGAATACAGAGCCAGACTATTTAGTCTCTCTTGACAATGCTCTCATCCCAGGAATTAGCCTGGTGAATCTCCTTTGGATTGCCTCCATTGCTACTATATTATTTTTTAGATAAGGGGACCAAAACTATATGCAGTATTCCAGGTGAGGCCTCACCAACATCCTGTACAATTGCAACAAACCTCCCTATAAAGGGGTTGGAGGGCAATAAAGGCCAAAATGCAGTTTTTGCCTTCTTAACTACTTGTTGGACCTGCCTACTAGCTTTTTGGGATCCATGCACTAGAACACCTAGATCTAAAACACTTCACTCACCTGTAGTCTCTCTCCATTGGTACAAAAGGTTGGATCTCATGGGATAAAGGGGGAGGTGGCTAGATGGGTGGAGAAGTGGTTTGGTCACTGAAGACAGAGGGTGGTAGTGGAAGGGTCTTTTACCGGCTGGATGCCTGTGACTAGTGGTGTTCCGCAGGGCTCTGTATTGGGACCTCTGCTGTTTGTGATTTATATAAACGATCTGGAAGGTGCAACTGGGGTGATCAGTAAGTTTGTGGACGACACGAAAATGGCTGGACTTGCAGATAGTGAGGAACATTGTCAGAGGCTACAGAAGGATATAGATAGGCTGGAAATTTGGGCAAAGAAATGGCAGATGGAGTTCAATCCAGATAAATGCGAAGTGATGCATTTTGGTAGAACTAACGTAGGGGGGAGCTCTACGATAAATGGCAGAACCATAAAGGATGTAGATACGCAGAGGGACCTGGGTGTGCAAGTCCACAGATCCTTGAAGGTGACGTCACAGGTGGAGAAGGTAGTGAATAAGGCATATGGCATGCTTGCCTTTATAGGACTGGGCATAGAATATAAAAGTTGGGGTCTGGTGTTGCAGTTGTGTAGAACGTTGGTTCGGCCGCATTTGGAATACTGCGCCCAGTTCTGGTCGCCACACTACCAGAAGGACGTGGAGGCTTTAGAGAGAGTGCAGAGGAGGTTTACCAGGATGTTGCCTGGTATGGAAGGGCTTAGTTATGAGGAGAGATTGGGTAAACTGGGGTTGTTCTCACTGGAAAGACGGAGGATGAGGGGTGACCTAATAGAGGTGTATAAAATTATGAAAGGCATAGATAGGGTGAACGATGGGAAGCTTTTTCCCAGGTCGGTGGTGACGTTCACGAGAGGTCATAGGTTCAAGGTGACACAGATATCAGAAGGACATATTTTACACAGAGGGTGGTGGGGGCCTGGAATGCGCTGCCGGGCAAGGTGGTGGAGGCGGACACACTGGGAACGTTTACGACTTATCTAGATAGCCACATGAACAAAGTGGGAATGGAGGGATACAAAAGAATGGTCGAGTTTGGACCAGGGAGCGGCGCGGGAGGGCCGAAGGGCCTGTTCCTGTGCTGTATTGTTCTTTGTCCATTTAGATAATAATCTTTTGACTCCTCCTACCAAAGTGCACGACCTTGCACTTCCCCACATTAAACTCCATTTGCCAGGTTTTTGCCCAGTCACCCAATCTATGATATCCCATTGTAGAATGACAATATCTTCATCACAATATGCCCTTCCACCTATCTTTATATCATCAGCAAATTTGGAACGCTTACATTCTGTTCCTTCCTCCAGGTCATCAATGTAAACAGTGAACAATTACAGGCTAAGAACTGATCCCTGCGGTACTCCACTAGTTACATCTTTCCACTCTGCAAAGGGCCCATTTATTCCAACTCTCCATTTCCTATGTGACAGCCAGTTTTCAATCCATGCTAACACACTTCCTCCAATTCCATGGGCTTTTACTTTCTGCACCAGCCTCTTATGCGACACCTTGGCAAATGCCATTTGGAAATCCAAATACGCTACATCTACAGGTTCCACTCTACTTATTCTGTTACATCCTCAAAGAATTCGAGCAAATTTGTCAAACTTGATTTACCTTTCATAAATCCACATTGACTAGTTTTGATTAAATTCAGCTTTTCTAAATGATTAGTTATTTTCTCTTTGATTATTGACACCAGCACCTTGTCAATAATAGAGATTTAACTAACTGACTTATAATTCCCTGTCTTCTGCCTTGCTCCCTTCTTGAACAAGGGCATCACCTTGGCTTTTTTAATCTTCTGGTACCCTCCTGGAATTTAGCAAGTTACAAAAAATTTCAATCAATGGGTCCACTATCTCTTCCACTTCCAGTGAAACCCTAGCATGCAGTTCATCGGGTCTCGGTAACTTGTCCACCCTTAGCCTCTCGAGTTTCTCTAATACTCTATTCTTCGTGATTGGGTGTTTTTGTAAGTTCTACAATGCTTTTTTGAAATCAGCCCTATGATAACTTAGGGATATTTGCAACATCGTCCACGGTGAAGACGGATGCAAAAAGTTTATTTGGCATATCCGCTATTTCTTTGTTTGCTGTTAGCAATTTACCCACCTCGTTAAGTGGAGGTCCCACATTTACCTTAGCCGCCCACTTCCTATTTATATATCCATAGAAGCGCTTACTGTTTGTTTTAATGCTGCATGCAAGTTTTCTCTCAAAATTCATATTGTCCCTTCTTCTGCGCTTTTAGTTTCTTGCTGCTGGATCCTAAAAAATTCCCAGTCCTCTCATCTACCACTTCCCTTGCTACTTTGTATCTCCTGCTTTTCAATTTAACATTATTCTTAACCTCCTGTGTTAATCACAGATCTTGTGGAATCCCTCTTTTTGATTGAGATAAACTTGTTGGGATAAAAGGTTCTTTCTCAGAATGGCAACCGGTGACAAGTGGTGTCCCGCAGGGTTCAGTGTTGGGGCCACAGCTGTTCTCTTTATATATTAACGATCTAGATGACGGGACTGGGAGCATTCTGGCCAAGTTTGCCGATGATACAAAGATAGGTGGAGGGGCAGGTAGTATTGAGGAGGTGGGGAGGCTGCAGAAAGATTTAGACAGTTTAGGAGAGTGGTCCAAGAAGTGGCTGATGAAATTCAACGTGGGCAAGTGCGAGGTTGTACACTTTGGAAAAAAGAATAGAGGCATGGACTATTTTCTAAACGGTGACAAAATTCATAATGCTAAAGTGCAAAGGGACTTGGGAGTCCTAGTCCAGGATTCTCTAAAGGTAAACTTGCAGGTTGAGTCCGTAATTAAGAAAGCAAATGTAATGTTGTCATTTATCTCAAGAGGCTTGGAATACAAAAGCAGGGATGTACTTCTGAGGCTTTATAAAGCACTGGTTAGGCCGCATTTGGAGTACTGTGAGCAATTTTGGGCCCCACACCTCAGGAAGGACATACTGGCACTGGAGCGGGTCCAGCGGAGATTCACACGGATGATCCCAGGAATGGTAGGCCTGACATACGATGAACGTCTGAGGATCGTGGGATTATATTCATTGGAGTTTAGGAGGTTGAGGGGAGATCTGATAGAAACTTACAAGATAATGAACGGCTTAGATAGGATGGACGTAGGGAAGTTGTTTCCATTAACAGGGGAGACTAGGACGCGGGGGCACAGCCTTAGAATAAAAGGGAGTCACTTTAGAACAGAGATGAGGAGAAATTTCTTCAGCCAGAGAGTGGTGGGTCTGTGGAATTCATTGCCACAGAGGGCTGTGGAGGCCGAGACGTTGAGCGTCTTCAAGACAGAAATTGATAAATTCTTGATTTCTCGAGGAATTAAGGGCTATGGGGAGAGAGCGGGTAAATGGAGTTGAAATCAACCATGATTGAATGGTGGAGTGGACTCGATGGGCCGAATGGCCTTACTTCCGCTCCTATGTCTTATGGTCTTATGGTCTTAAACTCCTGCTGAGCATTTTGGACCAGCTGTTTGAATATTTGCCACTGCTCATCTACTGATCTGTATCTTAGCTTGTTTATCCAGTTCACCTTAGGCAACTCCACCCTTATAGCATTATAATTGTCTTTATTTTTAAATTGAAGACACTGGTTATGGAGCTATGGTCCTAAACCGCATATGGAATTCTATCATATTGTAGTTACTACCCCCTCAAGGGGTCCTTAACCACAAGATCCCTTGTTAATCCTTCTTTGTTACACAAAATCAAATCTAAAGCAGCCGTTCCCAGGTTGGTTCTACAACACACTGCTCTAAAAAGCAATCCCTGATGCATTCCACAAAGACTTCTGCTATGTTACCCTTACTGGTTTGGTTTGTCCAATCAATATACAGATTAAAATCTGCATGATAATTGCAGTCCCCTTCGAAAATGCACGATATTTCCCCATTTATGCTCTGACTTCTTGAGAGGTCACATTTTTAAGGTCCATAGACTTATCTCGTCTTCCTTGCCTTGGTATTCATGATTTCAACCCAAACCGATTCTGCATCACTATCTACTGCCTTTACATCATGACTCAGCATTGCTCTGAAACTTTCCTTAATTAACAACACTACCCCATCGTCTTTCCTCTTTGGTCTGTTCTTTTGTAACATCATATACTCTGGAACATTGAATACCCACTCCAGGTTATCCTGCAACCACGTTTCTGTGATAGTTAACACATCATACTCGTATGTTGCAACCTGTGCTATCAAGCTATCAACTCATCCATTCTGGAATGCACTGCCCAAGAGCGTGAAGAAGACTGGTTCAACATTGAAGACTGGTAAAGCATTGAAGAGGGAATGTGATTATCTGAAAAGGACAAACACACAAATCTAAGGGGAGAAGGTGAATGGGTAGCTCTAAGTGAGCTACTCCTTGGAGCCATCACAGACATGATGGGCTGAATGGTCACCTTCTGTGCTCTGACAATTTCATGCTTCTCATTTCACCACATTGTGTTCTACCTGCCATGATATTGCCCAATCAGCCAACCTGTTTGTATCTCTCTGCAGCCTCTCCGATTCCTCTTCACTGCTTACTTTCCTGCCGAACTTGGTACCTTTAGCAAACCTAGGTAAATGACACTCAGTCTCCTCAACCAAGCATTACTTAGATAGCTGAGACCTAAGTTTTGAACCTTGCAGCATCCCACTGCTTTGGAGACCAATCTGAAAATATCCACTTTACTCATATTCTTTTTGCTGTCCATTAACAAATCCAGTTAATGCTAATTTATTATGCCCAATCTTATTTGTTCTAATTGTAGCCACATTTGTCAAAGTCGCCATTTCATCTTTGGAATTCAACTCCTTCGTCCATCTGGACCAAGGCTGTCATAAAATCTGGAGTTGAATGGTCATGAGAGAATACAAACTGAGCAGTGAGCAGATTATTGCTAACTGAGTGCCACTTGATAGCACATAGTCAATTATGACTTCCATCACTTTTCCAACGATTTGGGGGTAGACAGCGCAAAAACTGGCTAGATTGAATTTGCCCTGCTTTTTATGGACAGGACATACTTGGACAAGATTTTATATTTCCAGATTGCAGGTTAATGCAACAGCTTGGCTAGCGCTGTGGCGAGTTCTGAAGCACAAATCTTCACACTACAACTGGGACGGTTTGGGAACCATTGCCTTCGTTGTATCCACATTGTCATTTCTTGATATCTTGTGAATCGATTAAAATCGTCTGAAGACTGCTATCTGTGATGTTGGGAGGAAGTTGAGATGGATCATCAACTCTGCACTTCTGGTTGAAAATGGTTGCAAATGCTTCAGCTTTCTTTCCTTCCCCCACTCACATGCTGGGCTTCACTATCATAGAGGACTGGCTTGTTTGTAGAGTCTCCTCCTCCCATTAGTTGTTTAATTGTGATAATTCATGACTGGAGATCGTATAATTGTGAAGCTATAATCTGATCCCTTGGCTGTGAGGTGGCTTTGCTTCCTGCAGCAAGTTGCTTCAATTGTTCAGTACGCATGTCGGCTTTGCTGTAGCCTCAGTAGGCTGGAACCTAATTTTTAGGTGCACCTGATGCTGCCCGTGGCATGCTATCCTATACTCCTCATTGAATTAAGATCACCTGGCTTAATGGTAATCATACAGGTCACGAGATCACACGTTGTAGTGAAATATAAATTCTGCTGCTGTTGATGGTCAATACCTCATGGATGTCTCATTTGGAGTTACTAGGTCCTGTCTGATTCTATCCCAATTTGCATAGTGGTTGTGCCACACAACACAAAAAAACAATCCAAAGTGCTCAATCTACACAGAGCCTGCGCAGTGACCAGTCTTATCAACACTGCCCTGAACAGATTCACCTTTGAAAGGGAGATGTTTTGAAAATGAAAGCCAAAGTCTTTACCCTTGTGTTGGTTCTTTCACCAACTGTTGTAGACCCAGCCTAGCAAATAAGCCCCTCAGGACACAGCCATTCTGTCAGTGGTTCTGTCAAACCACTCTTGGTGATGAACACTGAAGTCCTCCACCAGGGTTTGGATGCGGCCACCTTGCTACTCGTGCTTCTTCCGAGTGGGTGTCACAATTCATCAGTGAAGGAGGGCGGTAGGTGGTATTCATCAGGAAGTTTCCTGATCCATGTTTGGTCGGATGCCATGAAACTTCATGGGGGCAGGAGTGAATGTTCGGGACACTATGCTGTTGAGACAGGGCATACCTTGGAATGGTGATGGAGGAATCTTGGACAATAGCTCAAGTGTGATTACTACCACTTCAGAACTGATGTCCAATTCACCTGCTGGGCAGCCCCACCAATCTTGACACAAGTCCCCCGACATTCATGAGGAAGATTTTGCAGTGTCCATAGGCAAAGTGCACCATTCTTCGAATTTGTACTTAGTTTAATGCCCGGTAGTCATATATTACATGGCTGCTCCAAGTGCCTTGCTAGACCACTTAGGAGGGCAGTTGAGAGTTAACCACAGTGTGTACATCTAGAGTCACATGTCGACCTGACTATGTAGAGATGATTGATTTTCTTCCCTAACAGACGTGTGAACCAGATGGATTTTTTGTGATAGATTCATACTCACACAGCATTTCTATTCCAGATTTATGTAATGAATTTAAATTTCCCAGCCTGTCATGGTGAGATTTAATTTATGTCTCCAGAGCATGAATTCAAACCTCTAGATCTCTTGCAGTTGAACAATTTGCAATATTTATGAACTGAAATTAGTTTTTTCAGAGCCATTGTACTAATATTATTTACAATGCATTCAAATCCAAACCTAAGGTTTCACCAAGACTTCTCCGGCACAATAGTGCACCTTTAAATTTTAGGCTCATGCAGGGTTGCGACTGCTTGAGTGCATGTGCACAGAATCACTTTTACAAGAAATCACTGTCATTTTGGAATGCCTGGAAAAAAATTCTAAGCTTTCAGTGTTCTCAAGATTGCATGCGAGGTCTATATTTTACTTTGAAATTGTGTCTCTCGAGGGAGTCACAGGACTTGGCATGTTCTAGATAAGATAGCAGGGGGTTGTTTCCACTGCAGATGAAACTAGAACCGTGGGCCTCAAAATAAGGGGGAGCAGATTTAGGACTGAGTTGAAGAGGAACTTCTTCACCCAAAAGGTTTTGAATCTGTGGAATTCCCTTCTTAGTGAAGTAGTTGGGGCTCTCCCATTGAATGTTTAAGGCAAGAAAAAAAAAGATTTTTGAACAGTAAAGGAATTAAGAGTTATGGTGAGCGGGCAGGTAAGTGGAGCTGAGTCCACAAAAAGATCAGTCATGATCTTATTGAATGGTGGAGCAAGCTCGTGGGGCCAGATGGCTACTCCTGCTCCTAGTTCTTGCAATTTTATGTTGGAGGTTGCATCCATTTGGAAAATTCAACGTATCTTTACTTGGGGAACTAAATTAAATTAACTTTCAAATTTTATCTGCAATTAACAAAACATGGATTGTGCTGAAGGGCAGGAAAGTTGAAAGGCTCGTCTCACCGTGCTTAAAAATCGAGTTAACCATGCTTAGAAAATTATCACCATCTCTTGGAAACAAATCCACATGTGCTTATGGGTAGTCTTTGTGCAGTATTCCTACTTGCTTGGCATACAAAAAATTCCTCCTGTGGTGAACCATCGTTGGTTCACCACTGGGGTTTGTTACTATGTTACTGTTGGGCTAGGGTGTTGTTACTGTGGGGGTTGTACTATGTTGTTGGGTTAGGGTGTTTACCTGTTATAAGAGTTATCATGGCACATTCCAGTGGGGTCCCGCCTCCGGTGGCGAGGTATAAGACCCCCTGCTCCGGCAGGACCCCTTCAGTCTGAACTGGTGTATTCGTGTTAGTAGTTCCATTGTTACTTTATTAAAGCCTTCAATACCGAAGCCTTGGTTCCATGTGCTTATTGACGCGCATCAATTTAATAAAGTAAACAGAAAACTCACAACTGTGCAACAAGAAGAAAAAACAGAGAGTATGGAACAGATTCTAAAACCGGATCGTCTGACACTGGACCCACGTGCGGTCGGTGCAGCTAACACATTCGACCATTGGTGGAAGTGCTTTGAGGACTACCTGGCAGCCTCGGTAGCTATCACTACGGACAGTGATAGACTCCAGGTCCTCCACGCAAGGGTAAGCGACACGATTTACCTAGCCATTCGTGCAGCTCCCACTTCCCAGGGTGCCGTCGAGCTCCTAAAGAAAAGATACACTATGCCACCCAACGAGATACACGCTCGTTACCTCCTCGCTACACGACGTCGGCAGTCGGGCGAAACCATGGAGGATTATGCCAATGAGCTCCTGCAGCTTGCCAGGGGTTGCGACTGTAAGGACGTCTCCGCCGAACAGTATATGTACGACCTCGCCCGAGACGCGTTCGTAGCAGGGGTAGGGTCCTCGTACATCAGGCTTAAATTGCTAGAAAAGGGGAAACTCAACTTAACCCAGGCAATGGAGATGGCCGTGAGGTTGGAGGCGGCGTCGAAGAGCTTGGCGCTGTACCCCGAGGACCACGTGCAGTCAACGTGGTTGGAGCAAGCTCAGCTCCCTCCTCGCCCCGCGAACCCGCGCTCCCAGATCGATTCGACGACGGCGGCAGCTCCAGGTGGCCAGCGATGCTATTTTTGTGGAGGGGCCAAGCATCCACGGCAACAGTGTCCGGCAAGAACGGCAATCTGCAGCCAGTGCGGTAAAAAAGGCCACTACGGCAAAGTCTGCAGGTCCAAACCTAAAAACGGCAGTGCAGCTTGTAACCCTCCAGAACAGAGACCATCTCTTTCGGCGTCGCAGTACCCACGAGGTCCGACCACATGCGATCTCAGGACGGCGCCATCGTGGCAGACAGAGGAGGAGGAAGACCACCAGGAGTCGCTGCGCTTGGCGCCCTCGCCCACGTGCGATTCATGGGGGCGGCCATCATGGTCCACGACGACTAGGAGCGACCAGCAGGGGTCCTCAGCATCCACATCGGCAGCATGCAGTGACGCCCAGGGGCCAACGGTGGCGTCGATCTCTCTGGATCAGACCAGGCATTACAGACTGGAACATTCCATGATGGAGGTAAAGGTTAGTGGCAGAACTGTAAATTGTCTGTTTGACAGTGGGAGCACCGAAAGTTTCATACACCCTGAAACTGCTAAAAGGTGTGGACTCCGGGTTCTCCCTGCCAAACAGACAATTTCCATGGCATCACAATCCCGGTCTGTACCGATCCAAGGACGATGTATGGTAACTCTTGAGGTACAGGGCACAATTTACGAGCAATACAGGCTCCTTGTGCTACCTCACCTTTGCGCGCCAATTCTCCTCGGACTAAACTTTATGGTCCACATGAAGAGTGTGATCCTACAGTACGGTGGGCCACTCCCTTCACTGGCAGTAGGGAATCAGCCGCAGCCTCCAAATTGCCCAAAGCGCCCCGCGTGCAATTTATCCACCCTGAAGATCACGACACCATCCCTTTTTAAAAATCTGGTACCTGGCTGCAAGCCCATCGCTACTAAAAGTAGGCGTTACAGTGCTGAGGACCGGATCTTTATTAGATCTGAGGTTCAGCGGCTCCTCAAGGAAGGGATCATACAGGCCAGTGCTAGTCCGTGGAGAGCGCAGGTCGTGGTAGTCAAAAGCGGAAACAAACCTCGGATGGTCATCGACTATAGTCAGACCAGTAATAGATACATGCAGCTGGATGCGTATCCTCTCCCGCGCATTTCTGATATGGTCAATCAGATTGCGCAGTACCGAGTGTTTTCTACCATAGACCTTAAGTCCGCCTACCATCAACTCCCCATCCGCCCAGAGGACCGACAATATACGGCTTTTGAGGCGGATGGTCGTCTATACCAATTCCTCAGGGTTCCATTTGGTGTCACCAATGGGGTCTCGGTCTTCCAGCGTGCTATGGACCGAATGGTGGACCAGAACGGGTTGCGGGCTACCTTCCCGTACCTGGATAACGTCACCATCTGCGGCCATGACCAGCAGGACCACGACACGAATCTCCAACACTTTCTGCGCACTGCATCTCGCCTGAATCTGACCTATAACAGGGAGAAGTGCGTATTCCGTACGCGTAGGTTAGCCATCCTCGGATACGTGGTGGAAAACGGGGTCATTGGCCCTGATCCAGACCGTATGCGCCCACTCACTGAACTTCCCTTGCCCGTTAGCACGAAAGCACTGAGGAGATGCCTCGGGTTTTTTTCATATTATGCACAGTGGGTCCCCAACTACGCGGACAAAGCTCGTCCGCTCATTAAGTCCACGACCTTTCCACTTACGCCGGAGGCCCAATTGGCCTTCAAGGTTTTGAAGAGCGACATCTCGAAAGCCACGATGCACGCGTTGGATGAATCCATCCCTTTCCAGGTGGAGAGTGATGCATCTGACTTCGCCCTAGCCGCCACACTAAACCAGGCAGGCAGGCCCGTCGCATTCTTTTCCCGCACCCTTCAAGGCCCAGAAATTCGGCACTCAGCGGTGGAAAAGGAGGCTCAGGCCATTGTGGAGGCAGTCAGACACTGGCGCCATTACCTGGCAGGTAAGCGGTTCACCCTGATCACGGATCAACGATCCGTGGCGTTTATGTTCAGTAACACGCAGAGGGGCAAGATCAAGAACGATAAGATCTTGCGGTGGAGAATTGAGCTCTCCACCTATAATTACGATATTATGTATCGTCCAGGGAAGCTCAATGAGCCCTCGGATGCCCTCTCGCACGGAACATGCGCCATCATGCAGGAGGACCGCTTGAAGGCTCTCCACAATGATCTGTGTCATCCTGGAGTCACCAGACTCTACCACTTCATCAAAGCCCACAACCTGCCTTACTCGGTGGAGGATGTCAGGTCAGTGACTAGAAGCTGTCGGATTTGCGCAGAATGCAAACCACACTTTTATCGACCAGACCGGGCACAATTGGTCAAGGCCACTCGCCCTTTTGAGAGGCTGAGTGTGGATTTTAAGGGCCCCCTTCCCTCAACGGACCGGAATGTCTATTTTCTCAACATAATAGACGAGTATTCCCGGTTTCCATTTGTTTTCCCCTGTGCGGACACGTCAACTGCCACCGTCATTAAGGTTTTCAGTGAACTTTTTACCCTGTTCGGGTACCCCTGCTACATTCATAGCGACAGGGGCTCGTCGTTCATGAGCAACGACTTGAGGCAATTCCTGCTCTCATTCGGGATTGCCTCTAGTAGAACCACGAGCTACAACCCTAGGGGTAACGGACAGGTGGAAAGGGAGAATGCTACAGTCTGGAAGGCTGTCCTACTGGCACTGAAATCCAGGGGCCTTCCAGTCTCCCGTTGGCAGGAGGTCCTTCCAAATGCGCTCCATTCTATCCGCTCCCTCCTGTGTACGGCAACCAATGCTACTCCCCACGAGAGGATGTTCTCATTCCCTCGGAAGTCGTCCTCGGGGACCTCATTGCCAGCCTGGTTGACGTACCCAGGACCCGTCCTTCTGCGGCGCCATGTGAGGGCTCGCAAGTCCGACCCCTTGGTCGAACCGGTCCAACTCCTCCACGCCAACCCTCAGTATGCCTATGTGGCATACCCTGACGGGCGAGAGGACACTGTCTCCATTAGAGACCTGGCGCCCGCAGGGGACGTAGCAACTCCTGTCGCTCCTATTCCCCCAGTCACGAATCCACTACTCCTCATTACTTCCCCAGACGTGGCGCGGTCAGCACCGGGACCAGTGCATAACACTTTTACTCCCATGTACAGCTTGCCTGAGACTCGGAGATCGGCGCCACCATCATCATCACCACCACCACTACCACCAAACGTTCCAGGATCCCCTGCACCATCGCCTCACCAGGGCCGGCCGGCCCGGGAGTCCTTGAGGGGACAGCCAGACGTTGCTTTGGAAAGAGCGCCACCACAAGCACCTGCTCCGGTTTCGCAACCGGTGTTGAGGAGATCGGCACCTGCTCCGGTTTCGCAACCGGTGTTGAGGAGATCGCAGCGTCGGTGCGGTCCTCCAGACCGTCTGGACTTGTGAATCCTGTGATTTTTCTGTTATTGTCTGTTTATATGACCTGTTTTTCGTCCACCCCGCCACCTTTTGTTCTTAAAGGAGGGGTGAATGTGGTGAACCATCGTTGGTTCACCACTGGGGTTTGTTACTATGTTACTGTTGGGCTAGGGTGTTGTTACTGTGGGGGTTGTACTATGTTGTTGGGTTAGGGTGTTTACCTGTTATAAGAGTTATCATGGCACATTCCAGTGGGGTCCCGCCTCCGGTGGCGAGGTATAAGACCCCCTGCTCCGGCAGGACCCCTTCAGTCTGAACTGGTGTATTCGTGTTAGTAGTTCCATTGTTACTTTATTAAAGCCTTCAATACCGAAGCCTTGGTTCCATGTGCTTATTGACGCGCATCACCTCCCTCCAAAGACAATGAATCCAAATGGGGAAAAAATGTTGCTTTATTTTTCAAACAGATGACTTTATTTGTGATTTTACAAAAAGTTGAACTACTTGATAGAGTATATAAACCAAACTACTGTGCAGTAGCAGCAAACAGTGTTTAAATACTATATTACAAAAACATACTGCACAATTCATTTGAAATTCCATCAACACCACTTAAATTTATTAACTTTAATCAATGCTGCTGTATTCACAGCATTTCTTGCATAACCTACATTTGGTTCCTTTTTATTCATCAGGGTGCAACTGCAACAAGTTATTTAGCAGGGCTAAAGGTTATATCTTGAATATAGAGGGTGTTCTTTAGGACTGTATCAATTCGTGAGTACAGCATTTTCAAATTTCAGCTGCATTATTTAAAATATTTTTAAAATGAGTCATGCAGCAGAATTGATTAATTGAAATGCAGAGTAGAAAATCCTGTAATGGGATCAGGGTTCCATAAAAGTGTGTAGTTGAGAGTAGTGTTTCGAATGCAATCGGTAAAACAGGATTTTAAAGGTTGGGAAATTAGAAGGTTCCTCACATCATACTGAGGCAGCAAGAGATGGTCCAAACATTCATTAATTTATGTTGAGAAAATTAACAACCTCCAAGTTCTCATTTTAAAATAAACAGAAACTTATTTCCACTGTTACCTGCAAAGCAAAAATGTGATGCCAGAATCTGCTGAAAAACACTAAAAATATTGGAACTAATTTCACGCCATGTCCAACATCTGCTATTCACGCTTGCTGTGAAGGAGGTATTATTTTCAATATTCTTGGGGTTTGTTTTATTTGACGAAACAGGCTTGAGGGGGTGTGTGTGTGTGTGTGTGTGTGTGTGTGTGTGTGTGTGTGTTAAACTGACTTTAATTAAATTAGTCTGCAGGGTGAGGACATCAAATACGTCTAGGTGTCAAAGGCCTGCACTTGAAGTAAATATGGCCACGCTAAATTTTTTGTAAGAAAATAAAACATGGGTAGAAATTTGTATTAGAAGAAAAATAAGGTTTGCTGCATTTAGTTAAGTTTCAAAGAGAAGTAAAAAGGGGCTTACAACTGGGGAAAAGTTGTATCTAAATCAGGCACAGGAAAACAAACTTTTTTATATCTGGGAATGGTAAATTTCAAAGAAGGACTAAGAACAATGGATGCAAACACAAGAGGCAAAAGTATACTGAATGAGAGATGCGAGAACTGAGGGTGGCCACATAAGACCTCGAGTGCGGTCTGTATCAGGGACAAAACTATGAAGAAACAAATGAAGCAGTGTCCAGCAAACCAGAAAAGTGTATTTTTTCCCAGAAAGCAGGGTTTGTTTTAAAGTTTTTCTGAATTTCCACAGCAGAATGGGTGTGATAATGACAGAGATAAGTCTATGACATATCTCCCCACTATAGCAATGGGGATGCCTTGTGGTATTTCTAGATTTTTTTTTTAATAGACAGTCTAGCCAAGTAGAAATCCTCTTTGGGGTATGTTCTGTAAACTAACTTTAACTGTGCAAATGTTGAAATTTACTTTTTTTGTTCATAAATGTTTTAAATTATTTAAAATCTCCAAAAATTTTAATGAAATTTGTGGCTTTTGACTTCAATACATATATTCTCATGGTAAAACACAAAAGAGATATGGTAGTTTGCCTTGCACACCACTCACCACCTGCCAGATCATAACATAGAGCAATAACATTAATTTGGAAATTGCATGCCTCTACGTTTTCTCTATGGAGAAACATTGAAATGTGTCATCTAAACTACCATATAAAAGAGGGTATCTGCATTGCAGCAACTTCCTCTTAAAAAATAGTTGATCAAATTTCAATTCTTATTTGGTATCTAAGTTGAAAGCATCCAGAGGATTGAATCATTCACTTATTTGTCCGAGAGTCCAATGACTTTTAAGCTCATCATTCGATCATTCAAATCCTTCATGTAGAAGCCAGCATGCATATAATACTGTTCCTATGGAAGTAAACTTTGTATTTGAAGACACCATATAGAGTTTAGCAACACAACAAGTGACTCAAAGCTACAAATCACAAGAGTTACAATGGCACAAATTATTCCTTGAAGTGGTGCAAGCACATAACATTCAGACGTGCGTTTCTGGGCACAATTTCTCACAAAGCAAGATCCATGAACAACTGGGGCATAAACAAACATTTGCCCACTCCACAAAAACACGTTTTGTTTTCCATTCATTTCAAGGTTTGTGAGCTTTGCTGGCTCAGCCAGCATTTATCACCCATTCTGAATTCCTTTGCAAAGGTGCTGGTACATTGCCTTCTTCAACTGCCGCAATCCCAGAGGTGTAGCTACACCCACAATGCTGTCAGGGAGGGAGTTCCATGATTTTGGCCCAGCAACAGTGAAGGAACAGCAATACATTTCCAAGTCAGGATGGGGAGTGACTTGGAGGGGAACTTCCACATGGTGGTGCTCCCATGCATCTGCTTCCTTTACCCTTCCAGATGGTAGTGCTGTCCAAACCTGCGACCACTGTCTCAGGAGGCTTGGAGAGTTTCAATCTTGTAGAAGGTACACACTGCTGTCACTGTGCACTGGTAGTGGAGGGAGTGAATGTTTGTGGGTGGGTGCTTTGTCTTGGAAGGTGTCAAAAACTTCTTGAGTATTGTTGCAGCTGCACTCATCAAGGCAAGTGGAAAGTATTCCATCACACTCCTGATTTGTGCCTTGTAAATGGTGGACAGCCTTTGGGGAGTCAGGATGTGGGTTACTTGCTGTGGGATTCCAAGCCTCTGACCTGCTATTGTAACCATAATATTTAACAGACAGCAAGACTGACAATGGATTTCATCTTAGAAGAATGAGAATCCAGTTAAATGGAGGAATCCAAACACATGCTAGTTATCTTTCCATGGAAAGGAAAAAAAGTCAAAGGAAATCAAAAGGAAAGCACCTTCATACTTATACACCCCTTCAAAGTAAGCCCCCAATCACCGCAACCAAGAATCAGAGATGGTAAGCAGGCTAACATGAAAAGTAACATTAAAATTACAATTTAGATGAAAAGATGCAGTTAATACAATTTCTGAAATTGAACAAATACTTGTGAAAAATATATCCTTCATTGCTCATGGAAAACGTTTTCTCAACTGCTGGGACATGAATGCAAGTTCACAGCTTTCACTGCTTCCAGAACAACAGGTTCCCTGTCACACCATTAGGAAATAATAAGCACTGCAAAGGCATAAAGAGCAACCTAAAGCCCTCCCATTATTTTCCCAGATGTCAATTCAAGAATTGTCGAACAGTAATCTTGGACCACCACTTCTTTGGGATCCAAGTGCATGAGGAAGGGAAGTTACCATTGAGCATTAGAAGCATATTCTAAGCGAGAGAGAATACCAGATGAGCAAAAGACAGAATTTAAAAACAAAAGCAAAGAACTCAGCACATTGAAAAATAACCAAGGCATCTTAGAAGACACTGCCTTGAAGAGAAAAATGTTTGAACACCTCACAAATTACATTTACTTTAATTGAAAAGCTAGGGAACAGAAACATCACTAACTTCAATCCATAAAATATGGAGAGGTTAAACGAGAGACAATGAGCTCTGACATTTATTTCAAAAATGGTGTGTACATTTTCCTCCTTGTAACCAGCAATGTCGATAAGTGTTCCCATTTGACTGCATCACTAGACAGTCATTCATATTTTGCAGATAACAGTAAAGCAACAAAGAAAGCTGCCCACAAAGATGGTGTTTCCTTTTCTGACGGCTGTTCAAACCTGGCAACAAGTTAAAGGAATCTACAGACATGTAGCAGCAGTGATGTCTGCCTGCTGGGTAAATAGCCAATCACACTGAAGTAGTCTCAGACAGCAAATTAGGAAATAGAAACCGGTGAAACCCTTGACTTTTACTTTAAAATTTCAGTTAGCAAAATGAATGATTGGATTCAGATAGCAGCTAAAATAAACTTTTAACATTTTAAAATGTGGATTTTAAGTCCTAATGGAAAAAACTGACATTCCACAAATATATAATTAGCTTCCTGGACTATGAGTTTAGCAATATTTATGAAGTGAGTAGGTTAATAACTCAGCTACACTTAATTGAACAAGTTGCAGCTTTTGACAGGGTCCTTACAGTGAGGCTAACAGCACAAGAGTGCAAAGTTTTGTCAGTTTCAAGATTCTCCATTGATTGTGGAACGCCCGTAAGGAGGGTGTTGGAGGGTGTGGGAGAGAACACCTCAAGAACACAACTGAAAAAGAGTCTTAATCCTAATAGAATTGCAGCTTCCATGGCATCAACATGGTATTTGATAATAAGTCCCTCATGGCACCCATAGGTAAAATTAATCAATTAAGTTTAAAGTGACATGTGAAATGACAATTTTGTACTTTCTACTTCTATATACTGAAACCCAGAATAATATTGTCCAATTTGCTTAAGGCTATGAAAAAGAGAGAAAAAAAATGTTAACATCTCTGATGGAAAAAGATTACGGCCCAGTAAGCACCAATTATAAGTGGTTTCTTAACAAGTGATGGACATAAGTGAACATTTCCAATTAAGATACTGCAGATTTGCTACAATGTACAAATTGCAGTAAACATATTCCAGAGATTATGTTCATCACAGGCCCAAGAAACCAAAATGAACCAATTGTTTCTGACAGGAGAAGCAATCAAAACGCACAGATTTCCAAGGTGCTTGAATTTGTTTTTACAAATAGGTGGTGACACATTTCCTCAATCTTTTGTTTTGTGATCCAATTTGCATGCAAGCAGTAAACTGGGGAGGGGGGCTGGGTACAGTGTGGATAAATAAAAGGAGCTTTACAGTACAGAACACAAACAAACATTAGTTCACGTTATTTCCGGAGTCCGAGTCAAAGTTCCCAATAGAAATTTATTTCAGATCGGTATTGAGTTGCAGCTAGCTGAACACCGGAGTTGTAATATTCAATTTTTAGTTGGTGCTGACGGCGAGGATGAGGTAGGTACAGAGACTGGGCCAATTCTATAGGCAGTGCTACAAAATCTTCCAACAAAGGCAAGTTTTGAGGTACAGCTGTTGTTCTGCTTGGAGTGGCCTATTTCTTGATGATTCCCCAGCTGGATCTCATAGCAGACTGACTCATTCTTAGTTCTCAAAGGCATACATTTCAAAATGTTCACTTGAGTCATGTTACTTTCCTTCTCCACAATCATTTCAAAAGGGATGTTTAACCAGCGTCTCAAACTGGCTTTGATTTCAGGACTGAGTCAACTGAATGAGTTACCACCTATTTTGAGGGCCTGATGTTTCGGAAACCATTCTCTGGGCAGACTCCGCTAGCAAGGTGAGCCGATCAGATGGAAATGACATTCCTGTAGTTCCTTTTCAAATGAATATGAACAGTCCCAAGTGCGACCCGAGTCTGACAGCAGCTCTCCAGCATGACAATGCTGGACGTGCAAACATCCTGGTCTTTTTTGATGGCAAGGTGTCTGAATAATGAGGTGGGAGATTCAGAAACTGAGAAAATTATTTTGATCTTGAAACTCCTTGTGATGTTTGTCAGGTAAAGGGGCAATCCTGTGCTCAGGTGACTTGTAGCAAGTGTTTTTTTTGGCCAGTCAGAAATCCATTAAAAATAAGCAATAACAATAAAGTTTTGAGCACAGTGTTGGAATTTCTTTTCATGTCGTATGAACCTAATAGATAGGATATTTGAATTATTAAATGAATTAACTACTTGTGAAACCCTTCCATACACTTTCAGCAAGAGCTGCAACATAATCAAATTTTAACATTTTTGATTTTCTGCAACGTTTTAATTAGTCGGTGCTTTTCCTCAGGATAGAAGCTCAGTGAATAACATTAACCCTGTCTATTCAGATCAAATGTGCCAAGCATTTTTTCCTTTCCCATGCTCAATGATTTTAAGGTAGTTTTCTCTCCATTTGAAGTTGTCTTTCCTTTCCCACCCTCACCGGAGCGATGGAGCAGCTGAGCAAAGTGAACAGTGGCTTTTATCAGCGTTGTATGGAGTTCAATATCGGATTATTTCATTTAGCCTCTGCCATTCAATGACATCATGGTCGACCTGCAAAGTAACTCCATAATATTCCTTAACACCTTGAGCTAACGAAAATATTATCAATTTCAGATTTAAAATGGATACTTGATCTATCACCAATTGTCATTTACTTAAGTGTTCCAAAATTCTACAGTTGTGTGTGGGGAAGTGGTTCCGAATTTCACTCCTCAAAACATCTGACTGTAATTTCCTAACCAGGTCAATAATCTGCCTTTAATTCCATGAGCTTCAACTTTTAGCTAATAGTTTCTGATGACGGACTTTACCAAATGCGTTCCGGAAGTACATATAAACAACAAGTCCATTATTTTAATCACCTCTTCAAAACATTGTCAGATTTGTCAATTATAATCTACCCATAGCAAATCCATCGCTGATAAACTGAAAATTCATTTTAAATCAGTCTACGTTTGATTGTAGACCCAAAATTTTCCCCACCAAGGATGTTGTATTCACAACTTTGCTTTGAGCACTCGCCCTCAATTCCATTTTTCCAAAGGGGAAATGTATACTATGAATACCTGTTCTTGCTAACTGTGCTGAGGTGAGGAAATAAACCTCTGAAATTACAGAACCTTCCGTAAAGGCTCAAAATTGCATCTCGTCACTCAGCCACGAGGAAGGAAACATGTCTTGCTGCTGCCACCCTATTATAACCTTTGCTCTTCCTGTAGCAGGTCAAAAATATTTACATCCTTAAACAGGAACCATTAACCCACTGTGTTCAAACCATAACACACTGGGAATATCAGTACATTAAGCCTAAAGGCTCTGTGATACAAATCCACTTATATGAGATGGCTACTGTTATGTTGCTGTAAAAGTTAAAATAACCAATGAAGTAAATTTCAAGCTGTATTTGTATGCACGTTGCTCAAATATTTCATGGGCACAAAATATTCCTTAAACTTCCTAATACGGATTACAGGAAGTCATATAAAACAGATACGTCAGTTTAAGGGCAATCAAACTAGAACAAATAAGGGTAATTTATTGCTGAAATTTTGATACGATAAACAATTTATTTCAAACATTTCAGTGGCTAATATTGGCAGCCAACATGACAGCTTTTACCCAATTCAAAGTTAGACTGGAAGGAGGCATTTAATGTGCATTTACACATCAAGTTTAATAAGGGCAAGAGATCATTCAGCTTCCAAAGGAGGCTAATTCTCATGTATGTACATCAGATGTTAAGACTTGAATCGACTCCAGAATGAAACAATGATATTCCCTCCTTCTGGAACTGAGTATCTTTGCGCCACTGTCAAGCCTGGTGTCAATTCTCAATGTCTTCAAGATCATAGCATTAGTCTGAAGAAAAAGCATTTCTCACTGACACTACTCAAAGTTACATGCATCTCATCAACCATTTAAGGTTTTAAGGCTTTTGCACCATGCAAAACAGACTTGCTCTCACATATGCACACAACTGCTGTTTTACTGATTAAAAATTGAATACCATTGCCTGATATTTAATTGCAATCTTCATTGATACTCCTGAAACAGCACTATCCAATTGTAACCAGCATGATTGTTAGAGATGGAGCTTATTTTACAAGCACAAAAAGTGAGCCAAAAATCCTTCAGAGCTAAATAGGAATAAGGACATACAATTTTCAATCAGTAAAGCACCAGTTGTGTGCATGAGAGAGCAAGTCTGTTTTGCAAGGCCTTAAAACCTTAAATGGTTGATGAGATACATACACTGATCATCCAGCAGTGCCTTCGCTCCTGCTGTGCATTCTAAGCAATCCCCTTTACATCGGACATAATGGCCAGAATGTTACAGCTGTATGCCGGCAGGGCTTTCCCAGCCCACTACAGTGAACGGAGATTTGGCTGGGTGCCAAAGTCTTCGATCTCGCTGCAGCGGGAGTGTGGCATTAATGGCCGTTAAGATCGCGCCCAATATCTGCTGAAGTAAATAACATTCATTATTTAAATACTTAATATAATTTAATCACATGTATGAAAGCAACTTTTTTAAAAATATATATGAACTACCTTTGTGACATTTTTATTTGAAAACCAGATACTACCGCAAACATCCATAGCAACGCAATGGGAGAAACTGTTCAGTAAGACTTGTGTGCATTACTCCCCTAGCAACAAAATAAATTTGAAGAAAATTCTTGTCTCAGTGCTGTGATACAAGAAACTAAATGAAATTTACAGAATAAATGTGGACCTAAACAAATTCAAACCTAACTGACACTGCAAATATAATTACACAATTTATTTTGGACAGACATTATTCCCAATGTTGATTTCTTTTTCTTCTTTTAATAATAGACTTTTCTTATCATGCAGCACTCGGCAACTGAGTGGACAGACAGACATATAATGTAATTGGTATAAAAGTTACTAACATCTAACATCTTCTCACCCAATAGGAGTGGTTCACCCATCTGAGATTGAGTCACCAAATAGAGAATTGCAAGTGAACCCACAACAGACCAAACCCTCAGCAAACCAAAACACGATTATCGTACCCTCAATATGTGGAATTCTCAGGACTATTCTTGTGCACATATGCAAGGAACTGAACACTGCAGTTGTAATGGATTTTCAAATAACATCACCAAAATAATGTGAATTTTTTTGCCTGCAAATTGATCTCGAATGGCATTGTTTACGGACAAACTAAAGCAGAATTACAGACTTTAGCTCTTGGAAAGGCGCTGAACAATCAGAACAAAAGAGAGAGGAGGCTTGCGAAGAGGATACAGCATGAACATGGGAACCAAGAAATGTACTACAGCATGTGTGGAGCAAGGCAAGGGCGAGGACAGGGGAGCATCGGTCACTGACTTGGGGTAAGGGAAGTGCACGAGCAGTGTACAATAGCGTACAGAGTACAGCAATGGCAGGTAACTCCCAATGCACCGAGTCTTACTAATTCCAGTATGGAAGAGCCTCTGCTCCACCTTTGAAACTCCTGCCCTAAAAACTCACCTCTGCTACTCCATCAGAATCCATTCAATTGTGCTTTCAAGCATCATGCCAACAAAAGGAGGAACCGAAGCAGGCCACTCAGCCTGCTCTGCCATTCGATGAGATGATGGCTGATCTGAAATGTGGCCTTAACTCCATTTTCCTACCTGTGCCCCTGTCCTCCACCGCCTCATAGATGAAAAATATATCACAGTTTAAATATATTCAATGACCCCCCGCCCAGCTGCATTGCTCGCTGGAGAAGAGAATTCCAAAGACCAAAGACTCGAAGAAGAAATTCCTCCCAATTTCTGTCTTAAATAGGATTAAATTTATTTTTAAACTGTGTCCATAGTTCTAGATTTTACCACAAGGGGAAACACCTCAGGATCTATCCTGAGAAGTCCCCTCAGGATCTTGTATGTTTCAATAAGATCATCTCTCATTCTTCTAAACTCCAATGACTATAGGCTCAACCTTTCCTCATAAGCCAACCCCCTTCATTCAAGATCAGCCTCGTGAACCTTCACCAAATTGTTTTTTCCCCCAAAACATTATTTTCTTCATAAAGTTACAAAACATTTCAACTTGAAAATTATAGAAAGTGAAATAAAATTTGACTCGTCTCCATACAGTACGCTGCACTCAAAGATGCATCCATGTGGTGAAAGTGCTTCCAGTGTTGTCAGGGAGTTCCAAGACAATGAAGGTACAGTGACACGCATGTCCAAAAAATAATGTTGTGACGAGGAGGTAATAGTATTCCTATTACCTCGTCATTCTAGTAGGTGGGAGTGCTGCCAAAATACTATCTGCAGCATGTCCTGTAGGCAGTGCATATTTCAATCACAACATAATGGCGGTGGAGGGAACGGGTATTCAGGCTTGTCACATGCCAATCAAGCAAACTACTTTATTCCAAATGGTATTGACTTGATTGTTACAGCTGTACCTGTACAAGTGGAAATCATAGCATCGTATGTATGATGTTGAAGGGGTTTTTTTGGAAACAGACGATGAGCAACTCACAGAATAACCAACTGCTGACCTACTCTTGCAGCCACTGTATTTATTGCTAGTCTGGTTGTGTTTCTCATCAATGGTGACCACTCATTCCCCACACACAAAGGATGTTGATAGTGGAAGATTCAACAACGAAAGTCATGAGTATCATAGGATGATGGTAAGGATCGCACTTAGAGTGGTCATTGCCTGGCTTTGAATGGTACAAATGTTAGTTGCTGACTTGGAAACTGAATTGGACTAGCCATATAAATACCGTAGCTACCAGAGCAGGTCAAAGGCCAGGGATCCTACAGTGAGAAACTCCCCTGACTCCCCCAAAGCCCATCGACCATCTGCAAGGCACAAATCACAAGTGTGATGGAATACTCTCTATTTGCCTGGATGAGCACAGCTCCAACAACACTCAAGAAGCTGGACATCATCCAGGGCAAAGCAGCCCACTTGATTACAACCCATTCCACAAACATTCAATCTCTCTACCACTGACAAACAGTGGCAGCAGTGTGTGCAATCTACTAGATGCATTGCAAGAATCACCAAGGTTCCGGAGACAGTGACTACCAAACCCACGACCACTGTCATCCAGAAAGACAAGAACAGCAGACATCTGGGAACACTACCACCTGGAAGCTCCCCTCCAACTCACTCAGCATCCTGGCTTGGAAATATATCACTGTTCCTTCACTGTTGATGGGTCAAAATCCTGGAACTCTCTCCCTAACAGCACTGTGGATGTACATGCACCTCAAGGAGGGCCTGTTTCCTGTGCTGTACTGTTCTTTGTGAAAAGGACTGCAGCTGTTCAAGGCAGCTCATCACCACCTTTTCTGAAGGACAATTTGGGAAGGGCAATGAATGCTGGCCAGTCTTTGAAGTCCACATCCCCGAAATGAATTTTAAAAACAAGTCTGGATGTTTGTTTTAGGTCTTAAAATGTTGGGTTGAAAAGCCTCATTATTTGAGGAATTGATAATGGAACTGAACACCGTACATTATACAAGTCAAAATTTACAGGTATTGAGGAAATATTACGGAAAAAGTTAGCTGGGCTGATGACACCGCCCTGATAAGTACCTGAAGCAACCGCCCTGGAGTTGAAATAGGTCCTTAATGACTGCGTCTTCCTTTGTTTCAGGAATAGTTCCAGCTCAGTAATGCTTAAGGACCCCTTGCAACATTTATGTAGAGAAATATGAGTTTTCTACCAGGGTAACATCAATTTTATGTTTAAACACTGCATAAGGCAGTAACATTTAGAAGACATGATCAATAATAAAATACCTGCAACTAGAATTTCACAACCCTAAAAAGGCTGTTCAGCCTTTTTATTTATTCTTTCATGGAATGTGGGTATCACAGGCAAGGCCAGCATCTGTTCCCATCCCTAATTTTCCCTTGAACTGAGTAGCTCGCTCAGCCATTTCAGAGGACAACCACATCACTGGGATCTGTAATCACATGCAGAAAAGTCCTGATAAGGACGGCATATTTCCTTCCCTAAAGGACATTAACGAACAGGTGGGCTTTTGTTCTGACAATCAGTGATAGTTTGGTTGTCACCTTTGCTGACACTAGCATTATATTTCAGATTTTGTTGATCAACTGAATTTAGGTTCAACCAGATGCTGTGGTGGGTTTTAATAGGGGCCACCAGGATCCACCTTCACATGTCCGAACTGGTAAGTTCAAGTTCGAGAAGGGCCATCCAAGCTTCAAATAAGTGAGCGGCAATAATGAAATAATTCTGCAGGGATGCTGTTAGAGTTAATGTCTCAACACTGACTACATTTGGATTGATTGTAATTCCTTGACAACAGGTTTTATGACCTGTATAAATTATACAGTCAAAAATGGACTTGGGGGGGGGGGTGGGCTACTGTCTGTGTGGCGTCTGCATGTTCTCCTCCGGGTGCTCTGGTTTCCTCCCACAGTCCGAACGACGTGCTGATTCGGTGCATTAACCATAGAAAATTACAGCTCAGAAACAGGCCTTTTGGCCCTTCTTGTCTGTGCCGAACCATTTTATGCCTAGTCCCACTGACCTGCACTTGAACCATATCCCTCCACACCCCTCTCATCCATGAACCCGTCCAAGTTTTTCTTAAATGTTAAAAGTGACCCTGCATTTACCACTTTATCCGGCAGCTCATTCCACACTCCCACCACTCTCTGCGTGAAGAAGCCCCCCCTAATATTCCCTTTAAACTTTTCTCCTTTCATCCTTAACCCATGCCCTCTGGTTTTTTTCTCCCCTAGCCTCAGCGGAAAAAGCCTGCTTGCATTCACTCTATCTATACCCATCAAAATCTTATACACCTCTATCAAATCTCCCCTCAATCTTCTACGCTCCAGGGAATAAAGTCCCAACCTATTCAATCTCTCTCTGTAACTCAGCTTCTCAAGTCCCGGCAACATCCTTGTGAACCTTCTCTGCACTCTTTCAATCTTATTTACATCCTTCCTGTAACTAGGTGACCAAAACTGTACACAATGCCATGCTAAATTCTCCCTCTGTGTACCCGAACAGGCGCCGGAGCATGGCGACTAGGGGATTTTCACAGAAACTTTATTACAGTGTTAGTGTGAGCCTACTTGTGACACTAATAAATAACCTTTAAAAAATTCTCATTGAAAAATGCTGAAGGGTGTGGGTGAACACACATATAGGAAATTTATTGAAACAAAAAATGCAGACAAATAAGCTGCAAAAATATCCAACATGTGTGTGTTTTAGGTATTGCAGAATGTTTTGCCACAGGGAGTGGTTGAGGTCACCCCACCTTTTGTGGAAATTGGATAAACATTTTATGTAAAGGAGATACTGACTATGGGGAAAGACAGCAGTAGTAGGATACATTTTGGATTGTTTCACTATGCATATCATAATCTCTGTTTGGATTTTAATGATTATAAACTGCCTCAGCTTACTATCCTGATTTATCAGCTTTTCAAAGAATCACCATCCACTAATAACTTTTATCCTCCAATCTAGCTAATCTATACTATTGAAAACAAAGATGTATAAATATAACAATGCTTGCCACACATTATTCCTTATCTTTTGAAGAAAGCAGGAAGCTAATGTACCTCGATGTTTAATTATCTTGCACATAAAGCAGCGCCGACAGGAGGCCAGCTCCAAAAATCTGCCTCGAAATGCACCATTTAGTTCAGCAAACACTTTACAATTTGAAACCTTTGATTTTTACTCCTTTTCCTGAATGGCTATACAGTAAACTGTGTTATGCGACAGCCTACCACGCAGAATTTGACATTTCCCCAATACAAATTATCACTTCACCAACCAGAACCAAATAAGTTGTTATCTGGAACCCATACCTGTATACTGTATTATTTTATATTTTATGTTTCTATGTACTGTTAAAGATTTTGGGCAGGATTTTATGGCCTCGCTCGAGTGAGACTGGAAATTCCCGCCCAAGGTCGACGGAGATTTCCGTTGTCAGACCCTCGTCCGCTCCAATTCTGTGGAGGGCAAGGTGATAGAGTTCCAGCCTGGAAGTAAAAAGAATACAGTCCTTTACTTCCGAAGTAATTGTTAATTAGTCCATGCTACAGGTATTGTGCTATATTCCATTGATAACTGGAATTCTCCATTAACTGGCATTTCTGATTAACTGCATGTTGGAGTTTTGCATGACCAGATAAGTCTCAAGTATGACCCCTGTTCTGCGCTACATTGAATTACCAATGAGGCCAGCCAATTTGTCTTTCTGGGAAACACAACTCATTCCTATTAAGTGTGCAGATGCTGAGGCAATAAAAGGATCAAGCTCCATTGTGGCAGCCCTAGCTAAACAGGCAATGAACATTCATCTTCCAGATCTGGGCACAAAGAACAACTACAAAATATCAAAGTCCGCTGTGGTCGGTGGAGCTATACCCTAGCTAAATTGCCTTTAGATGCAAAAGAAATCCTAGGAGAGCATCAAAAGTAAATATTTCTCGATCTTTTCTTGCCCAATTACAACCTATAATAATGTACTACCTAGGAGTGTGTTAATGACTATTTGTCAGAAAGACCTCTCAATTCACTCCTATTAACACCATAAAGCAGTACTTCCATTTGCTTATTCAAATTTAGAAGTCTCAAAAGACATAAAACACTCCAGAAGATTTATTTTCAAATAAACTGCTCGGTTAAATATGCATCATAGTGAACACACAACATTTGTGGAATCAGGTGAAAATTGGCAATAAAGAGCAGTGCATCCGAGTGGCTGGCAAATAGGGGTGGCATTCCTACCCTTAATAAAGGCATCTAAAGTTCCTTTCAAAGCAAAAGTAGGGGCTGTCACCCTTTTCTAATCAGAACACCAAAGTAGTCTTGGCAACCAAAAAGTCAGAACAACCACAGACAACCGATTATTACATCTTAAACGGTGTAACATCTGACTACTCTTAGCACCGAACTGCTTTTCATATTAGACACTATCTTTTGCAAGGTTTAGTAGGGAAATAGTTTCATTAAAAAAATTACATGTACAGTTTATTACAAAGCCAACTCAAGCTAAGTTACATCATATGGATTATTACTTGGGTGCAAGATAACCTGACTTAAACTTGCCAAGTTATAGGAAGACAAAATATGCAACAGTATTTATGCAATGTAGTCAAGTCTCTTGTCCCTCAACAAAGATGGTAATCAGACTGTGTCCCGAACAGTCAGAATCATTTCCACATACAAAGACATATTACAATCTCTGCTGTTGCCCCCAAATCACCACCACAACCAGCCCTTAAAGCTGCACAAGCACAGAACTGTATTTTAACACAATTAGCCAAAATATCACCAACCTGACTTGTGGTGGGAGGCAGTGAATCAAAGATGTATTTTAATACTAAACCACAAGTGTTTCCATTATTATGGCCATGTGAGGACACAAGTTAAACACTAACGATTTGAATTTATAAGGCACCTTTAATATAAAACCCAACAGTAGTTTAGAGTCGACAACAAAAAAATCACCCAACTCTAGGAGATACCAGTATAATTATCCAATAGGTACGTCAAAGATGCAGGTTTGACGGAGGGTCTTAAAAGAGGAGGAGATATTTAGGGAGGAAATTACAGAATCATTACTTGTAGTAATCAATGGCTCATCTAATTCTGGATGTTGAACAAGCGGTCTGATATCAGCAATGCAATGCTTGAGAAAAAAAGTGGAGATTAGAGCTGGGTGCTTTCAACAAATAATACAAATGAATCTACAAGTGGCAGTGTGTATAGAGAACATTAAAAAAAGGAGTCCTGCCATTCAATGCGATTAGGGCTGATCTTCTGCTTCAACTCCAAGCAGAAAAAAATCTCAACTTTAAATATATTCAATAATAAAGAATCCACAACCCCCTGAGGTAAATAATTCCAAAGATTCAAAGTGAAGAGGTTTCTCCTCAACTCAGTCTCAGTATAAGGACCTGATCATTTAGAACTGTCTCTTCCTGTCCTGGAGTCCACAGCCAGGGGAAACAAACCTTCAGAATCATCTGTTTGAATAAAATCACCTCTCATTCTCCTGAACTCCACAAAGTACTGTCCCAATTTAATGAGCTCATCTTAGGACAACCTGGAACCAATATAGTAAACCATTGCTGCAGCACTTTCAATGCAAGCATATTTTTGCTTAAATATGGAGACCAAAGCTCAGAATCACTGACGTGCTGAGGCTGCCATTTGGCCCATCGCGTCTGTACTGGCTCTCCAAATGAGCATCATGACTTAGTGCCATTCTCCTCCCTTTTCCCTGTACTCGTGCACATGGTTTCTATTCAAATAATCAATGAACGCCCTCTTGAAAGCCTCGATTGAATCTGCCTCCACCACACTTCCAGGCAGTGCATACCACAGCCGAACAACTCGCTGTGTGAAAAAGCTTTTTCTAACATCACATCTGCTTCTTTTGCATATTACTTCAAATCTGAGCCCTCTCGTTCTTGATCCTTTCACGAGTGAGAACAGTTTCTCCATATCTACTCTGTCCAGCTCCCTCATGATTTTGAAACTATCCTGAGTGTGGGCTCAAAGCCCTGTACAATCATAGCAAGATTTCTTTATTCTTACTCCAATTACCCTGCAATAAATGCCAACATGCCATTTGCCTTCCTGATTACTTGCTATATCTGGATGTTAATTTCCTGCATTCCAGGTACATCCTTGTACCTCATAACAGCAGTATTTACAAATTCACATCTTCAAAAGAAAATCTGCTTTCCCATTCTTACTACTGAAGTGAATTATCCGATACTTCTCCACATTATATTCTACCTTCACCTTGTTGCCCATTCAGTAAATCTATCTATATCTCCTCCTCAAAATTTTCATTTCCACACAGCTTTGTAACGTCAGCAAACCTAGATACCTTACTTTTGGTCTCTTTGACTAAGCCATTAATATAGATTGGAAATAGCCAAGGCCCAGGCATTGATCCTTGTAACAATCCACTAGTTACAGCCTGCCAATTTGAAAATGCCTTTTTATCCCTGCTGTCTGAATCTTGTCCATTAACTAACCCTCTATTCATGCGATAATATTGCCCCCAGTTAAACATAGCCATATCTTGTGCATTATTAACCTTTTGTATATAGCACTTTATTAAATGTTTTTTGGAATCCAAGCATTTCTATACTGGCGAATACAACTCCCCATTTGTAAAACACATGGTGACTGTTCCTGCTATGATTTTCACAGAATCAAACATAGACTGATGCTTATTTCAACTAATCTCATTTTATACTGGTCAAAGCTATTGCAATCTTTCATATTCCTGGCTACTATACTTTCATTCATTTTTTTCCATTTTTAATTAACTTTTTGGTCACCTGTGCTGCTTTCTAAAACAGTCCCAAACCTCAGGATTACTTCTATTCTTCGCAGCATTATAAACCTCTTCTTCTAGCCTATTACTATCCTCAACTTCTCAAGCAAGCCACAAGATGGATCTTTCTTGCTGAGTTTTTATTTTTTAATTAAATGTGTTTTTGTTGAACATTTTGAATTGTTTCTTTCAATGATTCAATGTTTACTTAATACCATATCTTTTATTCTATTTACCCAATTAATCTTACTCAGCTCTCCCTCAATACCTTTATAATTGGCTTTAAATTGAAGATTGTTTGGAGCTTATTATGGAATTCAGTTATATTTTGATCACATTTTCCCACCCAGAGGATCTTCTACTCGGATTACTGAGTAAATGTGCGTTAATGCACGATGCTAGATCCAAAATAGCTTTATCCTGATTTGGTTCCACAATGGATTGTTCAGGAAATTGTTGTGAAGGTATTTTACAAATTCACCTTCCAGATTATATTTGCCAAGTTGATTGGCCCAGTCTATAAGAAGATTAAAGTCCCTCACAATTATTACAGTGCCTTTGTTTCATTTTTAATGTTAATTACATAATTACTGCGAGGGGTGCTATGAACCTTTCATAGCACCCCTAGCAGTAGTTATGTATTTAACATTAAAAATGTTAGGTGGGTCAGGTGGACTGCCCCCTTTTTATTCCAAATCTCTGCCCCTTACTGATTCTACTTCCTAACAAGCAGAAGTTATCATAGTTCCAGATGACCATCGGCTGCTCTCCCCTTTGAGGAGGAGAGCAGACAGATGGTGATTTAACATGAGGATCACCACACCTCAGGCAAGGAGCGCAAGGGTACAATGGTGGCTGCCCACGTTTTTCAGATGCCGCTCTGAGTTCTGATCAAGGTTGTGGAGGGTTGTACTTTTCTCTCCATCTGGAACAAGAGTTCCAGTGAGCCAGGCCATGCAAACATGGCACGAGGTGACCGCCGACACCAGCAATTTCATATTCCTCTCAGGAGGCCAAACAATCTCTTCTCTTAAAATTAAAGTCCCTTAGTTCAAGCGATAACAATTCTGTTCCACTACACGAACAACTGATTTTAAATCTCCCCTTTTAGAAAACATTTTCAGAAGGCATTCGATACAGTACCACACAAAAGACTTGAGAAAAGTTATAGCTCATGGGTAGTGGTATTGTCACTGGACTAGTAATCTAGAGACCCAGGGAGCCGGGTTCAAACCCCACCATGGCAGTTGATGAAATTTGAATTTAAAGAAAACCTGGAATTAGAAGTCGAATGACGACCATGAAACAATTGTTGATTGGTGTAAAAACCCCATGTGGTTCACTAATCTACTTTAGGAGAGGAAATCTGCCACCCCTGCCTGGTCTGGCCTCTAATGGGACTCAAAATCCACAGCAATGTGGTTGACTCTTAAAATGCTCTCTGAAATGACTGAACAAGCCATTCAGTTCAAGTGCAATTAGGGGTGGACAACAAATGCCAATTTTCATGAATTAAAAAAAAGTAGCAACGTGAATACAATGTTGGCTGAATAATAGGACAGTAAGAGTTTTAACAACACCAGGTCAAAGTCCAACAGGTTTATTTGGTAGCAAATGCCATTAGCTTTCGGAGCGCTGCTCCTTCGTCAGATGGAGTGGATATCTGCTCTCAAACAGGGCATACAGAGACACAAAATAAAGTTCCAGAATACTGATTAGAATGCGAATCTTTACAGCTGATCAGGTCTTAAAGATACAGACAATGTGAGTGGAGGGAGCATTAGGCACAGGTTAAAGAAATGTGTATCGTCTCCAGACAGGACAGCCAGTGAGATTCTGCAAGTCCAGGAGGCAAACTGTGGGGGTTACCGATAATGAAACTGGGTCCCTGGCACCCCAGTGCTAACCAGTGCCACCATGCTACCCTTTTTAAATAGTGGACAAGCCCTTTGCGTTTTTATTGTGCAACAATCACGTTAACTTAGAGAGGCCGACTTGTGCATAACCACTTCCGTATTGCTGTGCAGTTTAGAGGCTGTGTAACTGCTCATTTCCTTTCCAACTTTTGCCAACAAGCCCCAGATACCCCCGACTTGGTCCTGAATCTCTGCTGTTCTTTTGCTTATCCTATTCCAAGAGGTGAAAAGTGTGTCTAGAATACAGGTACATAAGCAACTTTAACAAAATAAAACGTCCCAAGGTGTTTCACAGAAGCATTATAAAACAAAGTATCATACTGAGCTTCACAAGGAAAAAATTAGGTCTAATGACCAAATGCTGGTCAAAGACCTAACAGCTTTTAACAAGTGGCTTAAAAGGAGGAAAATGATATAGAGAGAGAAAGGGAAGTGTAGGGAGCATCTACCCGAGTTCAGGGCTTAGGCAATCGAAGGTCCAGCCACCACCAGTGGTGCAGCAATTAAAAACTGTGGGATACTCAAGAGGTCAGAGATAGATGAACACAGATATTTTGGAGAGATGACACCTCCAGTACTATGTATAATTCTTGTTGCATGTATTGAAGGCCCTGCAAAAAATTAAAACTAAATTGGTACCAAGTGTAAAGCATATAAGATACAGAGAAGTTCAAGTGCCTATGTAGTTTGCTCTGCCGAAGAAAACAGGAGAAAAATTGAAGTATTTAAAATCCTTTACAGGAACACATCAATTGAACCCTCAATATACTCAAAATTGTCACAAACTCTTCAGAACAGGAGTCACAACTAGAAACATAGAAGAGGAACAGTGAATAAATTTAAACAGCCTTACAATTTGTGGTGAGGAAGGGATTCCTGGAAGTTTGCATATTGAAATCTAATGGAGGCAGGAAGAACATGCTGATAACAAGTGGAATGACTGGCATTGAAAATAGAGGCCTAGTGTATAAAAGCAATAAACTTATGCCAAACTTTTAAAAATCACAAATTGGGCCTCAGTTGGAGTACTGTGCCCAATTTTAGGCACCACTTAGAAAGCATGTCATGGCCTGACAATGAATTCAAAGAAGATTTAACATAAATACTCAAAAAGTTGAATGAGACCCCAATTTTTTAGGCCAGTAGTCATGCGCAACGAAGAGTCTGACAAGTCACCCAGACTCGAAACATTGGCTTTGTTCTCTCACCACAGATGCTGTCAGATCTGCTGAGATTGTCCAGTGTTTTGTTTCAGTTTGTGCCAGCATTCGCAGTAATTTGCTTTATTTACATGGGTGATGTTTGAGAAATTGACACGCATGATTGATTTGGGCCCAAAAGTCCATCACAACAGAATAAAGTAAAAATCAACAATAATAATTCTTTAATATTTATTTCATAATATGAAACTATATACATGTCATCCAACATAACTTCATGTCAAAAATCATTCGAAATCGGTCTGATCACTATCTGAATCACTCAACAATTTGTTCCAATAGCTTGGTTGTATAACATCTTATGGATGTTCCTTGTCATCATTACCTGTAATACAGGTAACTTTGGCATCATCATTCCACAAGTAATCATCCTTGGTACCATCTTGTGCATTCGATATTCCAAATTTTAGAAATTAATTTTGACAATATTGGGATCACGTTCAGTTCACACACCACACATCCTCATCCTAAGCTCATAATGTTGCAGGTGAGGGTGCTCACATATTTCAACCTTTTAGTGAATATTTTTCCTCCTTCCAACATCCAATTGTTCCAATTCTTTAAGATACAGGCCTCGAGAGGATTTTAAGTATTAACATCCAAGGGCTGAACAACACTCAGGGATAACTGCTACATTGGTATTGGTTGATCTCACAGAGACTACATCATCGGAAATATGAGGTTTGAACATGTCTCAGGATGATGAATGTGTTTCTTTGCACAGTGCTCCTTGTCTCAAATTCCAAACATTTATGATCCATTTCTTGCAACTGCCTTTGTCCATCCAAACTCACATGAACAGGAACGACAATGGTTTCTGAAATCATAGTGCCAAAGACCCGGGTTCGATTTCCGGCTTGGGTCACTGTCTGCATGGGGTTTGCACGTTCTCCCTTTGTCTGCATGGGTTTCCTCCAGGTGCTCCGATTTCCTCCCCCAGTCCAAAGATGTGCAGGTTAGGTGCATTGGCCATGCTAAATTCTCCCTCAGTGTACCCGAACAGGCACCAGAGTGTGGCGACTAGGGGATTTTCATAGTAACTTCATTGCAGTGTGAATGCAAGCCTACTTGTGACTAATAAATAAAATTTACTTTATTTCTCTTTGGAGAGAGCTTTACACTTAAATATTGCCATATTGTGCTATCCACCATACAAGATGAAACCACTATGTATTTTCGTAGCCAGTTGTCTTTGCAAAGACAGTTTTTTGCCAATGCTTGTTAACTCATTGTCACTTTTTTCTCGAGTTGAAATTGAGCTGCATACTTATTATTTTGATTCATAGATATGATACTCTAAGTCTTGTCAATTGGCTGGAAGATTGCCACCAGGATTAGCGGAGGGAAAATCTAAAGGTTCCAATCTGTATCTTTAATGAACCATAATAATTATGGTAAATAATTAATTATCACAATGCAGTTTGATCCATGAAAAATTAGGGTTGGCTTTTGCATGAATAAGATTATAAACTACTTTAAGACAAAAATCATAGGGTTGACTTCTACACAGTTACATATGGTACTACCAAATTGTTCAGCTTTTTTATTTTCAACTGTGTGCATCTTCCCGCTCCTTCATTTGTAATCTAACTCCTGGTCCTGGGGTTTGTGACAATTGAGAGTATATTATGAGAGTTGAATTTATCTGCTCCATAAAGTCTTTCAAATGCTTGAATGTTTCTCCTGTCCTGTTCTCCTTTTCCATAGAACAACGAGCCATGGGTTTTACTAGCCAGAGATGAAAGACTTCCATTGCATGAAGAGACTAGAGTATATAAAGAGGAAATTTGATTTAGAAATTCAAACTAATGAGTGGGTTTTGTGGAGTAAATAAGGAGAAACTGTTTCCATTGGCAGAATTGTTGACAAGACGACAAATTTTGAGAAAACGCAGCAAAATACTGCAAATGCTTGAATCTGAAACAGAACAGAAATGCTGGAAAATCTCAGCAGGTCTGACAGTGGGGAACGAATGGAGCCAACGTTTCAAGTCTGGCTGACCAATTTAAGAGAAGTTTCTTTTACGCAACGAATTTTGATTATCTAGAATGTAATGCCTGAAAGGGCAGTGGTAGATGATTCATTAGTACCTTTCAAAAGGAAATTGGCTAAATACTTGAAAGGAATAAAATTGCATACTGTGAGGGGACAATAGGTGAATGGGAATAGTTGTAAGATTCTACAATCAGTGAATGAACAAAAGACATCAAAAATTGTACTGAATAGTTTAGACTTTCAAAGAGAATTTTGCTCCAATTCAATACACAGTTATAGGAAGGATGCTGTACAAGTAACTGATCATAATCACTCAGTATACTAACAATATATTTAAAGTTGAGTTAAAAAAGACTGCAAGCAGGACAATCTAAATCTGAAACAATCTGTAGACATTGCCTAACTGCTCAAGGCCAGAATTAATAAAAAGTAATTAGAATTTTCCCAGAAACAAAAGCAGCTTATTAAATCCAACAAACCTATGTGATGGATCTCAAACCTATGACCTTGAACATACTTTCTCAATTTACAACAGTACACAATGCTACAAGGCTCCAACACAAGGCTGTTGAGAAAAGCCTTTATTGTCAGCTGAAAAAGGATAATGCATGGAGACTTAAAACAACAGTAATAAAGCCTAAAAAAACTAAAACCTGCTGGCCATTCCTTTACAGCATATGAGGAACCGGTTTCAACATAATTCTGACAGCCAAACTATGGAAACAGACAGAGAATGATCTAGAGTAAACAATGAATAACTTGAGATATAGAAAATTCCACAGAAGAATCAGCATTTTGCAGAACCACTAAAGTGTAGAGAATAATCGTAGGGTTGACAATGTTGATGGGCAATGCATAAAGCATTTTTTTCTAATTCTTTTCTGGAGTTTAAGATATGGATACACGGTGCCCATGAACAGCAAAGAAAGTGCCGAGCACCCTTCACTGAAACGCAGCAAATGGGGACCACACGCTAACATCATGTTACATCACGCAAGACGGCAAGTTACCATTTCAAACCTGTGCAATGTTCAAAAAAGTTCTTAAATCTCCACATTCTACCACCTTTATTTCACACCAGTAATTGGGAGGCAAATGTTTGCTTAGCTACTCTTAAAAAAGTTCAAAGTTCTTTTTGGAATATCCATAATTTTTGAAGCAGCAATAGTTTTGACTATTACATCTATTGAATATTAAAAGGCACAGTGTGGGTTGAAGCATTGGATCCCGAAGTCTGCAAGAACCATGTATAGCAAGTCATAGTCATTACTGCACAGGTGGTGGCTATTTGGCTGAACCAGTCCACACCAGCTCAGTACAGCAATCCAGTCAATCCCATGACCCCACTATCTCCATAACCACCTTTCTCTGTCAGCTATTAGCCAATATTTGACCTGGTCCTAATATTGTACATAGTCTCGCCTCTCCAACTGCAGCACTAATGTGAATCGCAATTCCAGGTATTCTCACTCATTTTCTTCTCTCTCCCTAATTCAATAGCTTTTATTTCAGAAAATACCAAAAACAAATTTTCTTCTTGCCATGTATATATTATTTATGCAACTCATCTTATAGATGTATAAAGACCAGTAAAGTTTCTTTTCCTTCACTAGAAACAGGAATAATAGATATCCTAATGCTCCTTTGAAGTTCCTTGACATGTTTCACAATGTTAAAAATGCTATATAAAGTTGTCCTCGATATTATAGAAGTGATAATGCACGGTGTTAATCGATGTATGCTATTATGGGATCTTAAGTGTATATGTTGTGTACTGTTCATGTGGGATTACATTCAATTATTACATGACAAGTATTTTTCTTTAAAACAGGAAAGGGACAATAAAACCAAAAAGGCCGATGAGCAAGGAACCATTTAGAAAGTCCTAACCCTCAGACAAAACAGGTCACGACAAATTAACTGGCCAGGCAAGCAACACATTCAAACATCAATCAGCAGATATTGTCAAACCACTCAGGAACGAGTAATAGGATTTCAAGAACCTAAACCAACTAGTTGATGATTGCATGTCCAAAATACTCCATTCATCTTTTAATATGGCTATACACAAAAAATCTAGATCATAGACAATTCTTCCTAAACTATAAAAAACCTCCCAGATTATATTTTATATCTACTGTACAATGACCTTCATAAATTGGCTACCAGCAACTTATACTAATGTATGAAGCAAGTGATAACTCAAAGAAAACCATGGCATTTTATTGTGCTTCACAGATCCGATAAGTAAAAAAGCCAATTCTTATCAATAGACTTATCTTCTATCACAAGCTATACTTAGGACCAAGAATGGAGAATCCTTCATTCAAAAGCAGAGAAATTGCAAAAATTAAGCAAAACAAAAGCAATTTAAAAATTTGGCATGCAGGATAAATGGCACAGTGGGTAGAGAACATCACATCAATAATAAAATTCACTTTTACCAGATTTAGATGGTTAATATGTTAAATTGGTAGTAGTGCAGGGGAACAGGAGCTGGTCTTACCTGGCTGGATCCGGGTAAATTGGGTGCTCTCTTGATCCAGAACCATCGTTCCTTGACAAAGAAATAAGCGAGGACTCCAACAGTCGCCTACAAAGTTGAACAAGGCAGTTTCAGATGACATTCTACACAAATAGGAAAGCCAATTATTGTGACAAATCTGATGATTGACCTGTATTTAAAGAATCATTGAGTGCTCAAATCATGATCCTAAGTCAAATTTCCAAAGTTTAGAAGAGTCTGTTTATAATACAATTGATGTTTTTTGACTCAAACCTCTATTCCATGCTGCTGGTCCACAGGCACGACCAACCCCCCCCCCCCCCCCATGATATATGGTAGAATGGCTATCCTGCCATGCCTGAGCTTTGACAGTGAAAGTCGCTTAATACTCAATTGAACAGCACACGGAGTGGATCATCAAGAAAGTGCTATTTGAATATTTTAAATAAACACACTGGAGACAAAAAGCTGCAGATGGTGGCGATTTGAAACAAAAACAAAAACTTTTGCAGACACACAGGTCAGTCAGCATCTGTGGTGAGTTTTTACTTCAGGTGTAGATCCTTCATTATTAGTCACGCATTCTAACACAAGACCCTTCATTAGTACTCATATTCTAACATAGGATCTAGACCTGAAACAATAATTCACTTGTTCTCTCCATCATTGCTGACTGACCTGGGTTTGCAGCGTTTTCACTTTTTGTTTATTCAAAGTACATGGCCTTTTTTGCCACAGTGATCTCCAAATGCTCTAGCACAATTCGTTATTTTATTTATGAAGCACCCCTTCAAAAAAAACTGATTTTAAGATGCAAATGAATAGGTGCTTATAAGCAGCAATGTGAAACAAACAGTCACCATTGAGGTTGAACACATTTTGTGAAACATACAACACACAAAAATGCTCAAGTACTGGTGGAGAAAATCCAAAGGAGTTCTCAGTTCTATTCGGTCTCCAACCCATCTGAATTTAAAACCCCACATCTTCATTCCTCCATGACTTTACGCCACCAAATCTCTGCAAATCACTCCGCCTTCCATTCCCTCCCAGACCCATTGCTCCTTTTGCGCACTCCTCCCTTCCTTTATCCAACCATTGAGCGAGGAACTACCTTTACAAAGCCACACGTCTTCTGCCTCCAACATTTAATAAAAATTTTGACTACGATTGACTCACTTTCCTGTCACAACATATTGTTCAATATTTTCTCTACATATATATTCTCCATCTTCTTTGCAGCATACTTGAGATTTATGCTACTTTAAAGGCATTATATAAACAAATGTTGCTTTTGACATTCTAAAAATGACAGGACGTTTTGAAAAAACAGATGGGAGTCTATCATTTTTCACTTATTATTAGACATAAAAAGGCTAAAAATAAAATCAGTCTGCGCCCATCAGCACAAAATATTGTTTAGACTAACTGAATTACCTACACTTTGTTTACAAAGGACTAATTCAAAGCAAATCAAATCTTACACCACAGTTGAGCCTGCAGCAAGGCGTGGGCATTTGTTATATTTCTTTTTAAATCAAATCCTCCGATATACACTGCGCGCCAGTTCAGTTTGATGATTAAGCAATCTGGATTGAATGCAAATGAATTGTGCCTGTGCAAAATTTTGTTTATGAAGCAAGAAATACAAAATTAACCTTTTTGTGATTTGTTCACTACAACATGAGCAGAACAATACTTTCAAAACCATATTCAAGGAACTTGCAAAAATGCTAAGATTAATGAGCAACTCTATTTATCATTTCTGGTCTTTTTCTCCATCAGCAACAATTGATTTATGTAACACCAAATCTTCATCAGAACTGGTATTAGCTGGTCATTGATGTCACATCAATACAATGACACCTATTAAATTAACATCCTATCCTAAAATCACAAGTCTGTGTAAAGAGATCAGATTCTTGGCACTTCAAAGTTTAAAAGTACTGTGAACTAAACCAACATACAAAGTTCAGTTCTACCTAAACCAAAAAAGTCTTATAAATAAAACTGCTGAGCTACAGGCACAAATTGCGACAGGGGGATATGCTATACCAGCCTTAACAAAAATGCAGCTTAGGTTAGGCCAGGATGAAGTTGAGCATTCCTAGCTGAAATATATCTGGGTGAAACAGAAAAAAAAACACAAAAGAGGTGGTAGTGTTAATTAAAAACTTTAGTACTAGAGATGATCTACGAGATGGTACAAGTGGAATTCATTTAATTAAAAATAAGGGAATTGTATTAGTAGATCATCATTAACCACCAAAAACTAGAAAGGAGAGAGTAAAAGAACATGAACAAATTAGATAAAACGTGCAACATGTCAGCCACAATACCTAGTAGCCTTAATTACCCAAACATAGGCTGTGGTAAGGAATGCCTGGAGGCCAAGAAATGTGTCTGGCCTTACTTTCAAGATCAGAAAGCATTTACTTCAAGGAAAGAGACACTTCTGGATCTTACTCTAAGAAATTAAGTGGGGCAATTAAGCAATGCAAGTGGAGTAGCTGGGAAATTACAGGCAAAGATGGGGTTGGACAGAAATGTGCAAAATGAGGAGGGTGTCAATCTGTTAAAGATTTATAAATGATGTTCGGGGAAATAAATCTCGGATACCAAAGAGAAAGTAGCCCAGGTCAACTGGGAAAACAAAATTGCCTAATAAACGCAGACAAATAATGGGAAATGTTATCAGAGAAACTAGTTCAACTAGCCAAATGCCATGAGAAATAAACTCTAAAGTCCCCTGGCCGAGTACAACTAAAATTGAAATAACAATTAAAAAGTACATGTTAAATCTATAACCGATACTGAACAAGAAAAACAAATCAGGAAAATAAATGAGCATGTAGAAAAAGAGAATAAAAGAAATTGGAAAGGCGGTGATGATATAACAGAAGATTGACACTAAAGTAAAATAGTAAAATATTTTTTGAGTGCGGAAAACGTTAAATGACATCTTGACAGCATGAAAGAATGGCACATATACAAAATAAGTGCCTTAGATATCTTAGAAGTACATTTGTGAGAATGAAATGCTAAGAGATGGAGCCATTAATATAGATAAAACGGTTGTACTTTAAAATTTGGTGCAATGCACAAGTGGAAAAGGCATCTGACCATGAAAGCTTTCGTCCCAAAATGTGAAGACTGGTCACAGATGAAATAACAGGAGGCTCTGGCCAGTATCTTCCAAATATCATTGGATATAGAATCAGAGAACTGGATTGTCACTGTAACATTGCTTAACAAAAGAGTGAGAAAGGGACAATCTAGCAATTATTGTCAGTAGTGGGTAAGCTTTTAAAGAACCTAACATGAGCTAAAATGAATACTCACTTCGCCATCTAGAAGGCCAAGAGCACCAGATACCAGACACCTGGAATTTCCCCACTAAGTCACTCACTATCCTGATTTCAAACCTAATCCCCATTCCTTCACTGTTGCTGAGTCAAAGCCTGAAACTCCCCCGCTAACTGTGGATGTACCTACATCTCAGGGACTGCAACAGTTCAAGAAGGCAACTCACCACCATCTTCTGAAGGGCAACTAGGGATGGGCAATAAATGGTCAACCACATCCCATAAATGAAAAAAAATAATCAGTGGGTTCTTCTAGATCCACTTCTCTCTCTGGCCAACACAGCTGCTGTTTAGAGGGGGCAAGTTTAAGGGAGATGTGCGGGGGAAGTTTTTTACGCAGTGGTAGGTGCCTGGAACGCACTGCCACAGGATGTGGTGGAAGCAGGCACATTAGCAACATTTAAGAGGCATCTGGATGGGTACATGAATAGGGAGGAAATAGAGGGATACGGACCAAGGGCAGAAGGTTTTTTTTTTAAAGTTAGGACATCATGATCAGCACAGGCTTGGAGGATCGAAGGGCCTGTTTCTATGCTTTACTTTTCTTTGTTCTTTTTTGCTTTTATTTCAGTAAAGTTATCTTTCTTCCTTTTTATATATTTTCTTGCATATTTTTATACATCAATTATAAATGTCACATTATTATTATTCAATAAAATTGTTGTTTTAACACAATACTCATCATATGCACTCATTCCTGTTATGCCACACTATGACTTTGAACCCGAGTGAGACTCCGAAAGGGACTCTAAGGAATCCTTGGCACCAGAAATGTGATACTGAGTAAACTGTTGGAACTCTGGACTGACAAGTACCTGGGTCCTGACTTCATCTTAGGGTCTTAAAAGAAGTGGCTAGTGAGATAGTTGATACATTGTTTTTAATTTTCCAAAACCCGCTAGACTTGGGGAAGGTTCCATTACGTTGGAAGATAGCAAATGTAACTCCATTATTCAAAAAGAGGGAGACAGAAAAAACGGGAAACTACAGGCCAGTTAGCTTAACATCTTTCACAGGAAAAATATTACAAGCTTTTATTAAAAAAGCTTTAACAGGGCACTTGGATAAGCTCAAGGTAATCAGGCAGAGTCAACATAGAGGCCATTTGGCCCATCAAGCCTGCACCTTCAATCTCATCCAGGCCCTATCCCCTTAACCCCACGTATTTACCCTTCTAAATACCCCGATACTAAGGGGCAATTTAGCATGGCTATTCAACCTAACCAACATGTCTTTTGGACCATGGGAGGAAACCAGAGCACCCGGAGAAAACCCACGCAGACACAGGGAGAACATGCAGACTCTGCACAGACAGTCACCCAAGTCAGGGATTGAACCCAGGTCTCTGGAGCTGTGAGGCAGCAGTGCTGACCACTGTGCCGCCTTAAAACATGGTTTTGTGAAAGGAAAATCATGTTTAACCAACATATTGGAGAAGTTATTTGACAAAGTAATCTGTGCTGTGGATTAAAGGGAATTGGTGGAAATCATGTTTTTAGATTTCCAGAAGGCATTTGAAAAAGTGTCTCAAAAGTTATTACGGGAAATAAAAGCTCATGGCATAGTGGGTAACATTTGGCATGGATAGAAGATTGGCTGGTTAACAGGAAGCAGAGGGTAGGCATAAGTGGGCCTTTTTCAGGTTGGCAAGATATAACAAGTCGTATACCACAGGGACCAGTGCTGGGCCCTCAACTGTTCACAATTTATATAAATGACTTGGATGAAAGGATCGATGGGGTGGTTGCCAAATTTACTGATGTCACAAAGATAGGTAGGAAACTAAATTGTGAATTGGATATGAGGAGGCTATATAGATAGGTTAAGTGAATAGGTAGAGGTCTGGCAAATGGAGCATAACGTAGGAAAATGTGAAAGTGTCCATTCTGGCAGGAAGAATAAAAGAGTATATTATCTAAAATGGTGAGAAATTGCAAAACTCGGATGCAGAGGGATCTTGATGTCTTGGTTCACAAATAGCAAAAAGCTAATTTGCAGGTATAGCAAGTAACTAGGAAAGCTAATAGAATTTTATTGCAAGGGGAATTGAATACAAAAGTAGGGAGATTAGTTATACAGAGTGTTGAGGCCACGTCTGAAGTATTGAGTACAGCATTGGTCACTTTATTTAAGGAAAGCTGTAAATGCATTGGAAGCAGTTCAGAGAAGATTTACCAGACCAATACATGGAATGTGTGGGTTGTCTTATGAGGAAAAGTTACACAGGTTAGGCTTATATCCATTGGAATTTAGAAGAGGTGGTGGTGACTTGATTGAAACATGCAAGATTCTGAATGATCTTGATAGGGTGGATGTAGAGAGGATGTTTCCTCTTGTGGGAGAATCTAAAAGTAGGGGTCACTGTTTAAACATTCAAAAAGAGATAAGCAGAATTGTTTTCTTTCAGAGTCGCAAGTTCTTGGAACTCTTCCTGAAAAGGTTGTTGAAGCAAAGTCTTTGACTATTTTTAAGGCAAAGGTGGATAGATTCTTGGTAAGCAAGGGACTGATAGGTTATCTGGGATAGATAGCGTGCAGATTTGAGGTTACTATCAGATCAGCCATGATCTTATTAAACGATAAAGCAGGCTCAAGGGACCGAATGGCTTACTCCTGCTCCTTGCTCGTATGTACGTTCACTGTACAAGTGCAGAATATATTACATCACAAAATGATCCTGCAAAAATGAGGAATATAACCTTCCCTTATCCTTGATAACATATGTCAAATATCATTCCAATATTATCCCTGTGAAGCAGCTAAATTAACAATTATAATTGTGGCTTGAACATTTTTTGTTAGACTGTTTTTTTTACTTACGAAGGGGAGGTCTAGTTACAAGCAAGATTTCCAAATATAGTTCAAAAATATTTTCACATACAGATGATTTGATTTATCATAAAGAACAAAGATATTTGGGATAACATAAAAGTTACCTTGCAAACCCTCTTGGCTTAGTCATAATAGATTAAATAAAGTTGAACTATTCTCACGTCCTTCACAATTAAACAAAATTCAAAAGAAACGCATTTTCAGAAGATTTTAACAATTGTGGAACAGACCCATTTGCCAAACACTTGGTGGAGCTTTAACACAACAGTAAGTGTACAAAGGAAAATCCTGCCATTCGCTGAAACCAACATGTTCAGAAATTGTGCTTGAAAACACTAACCAGGAAACAATGCAATTCAGTTTCCTTCCCACTGCTAAAATTGAGAAAAGTGCAAAACAACAGGTTTTAAAGAATCAAACACAGGAAACGTTAGAAAATCTCAGCAGGTCTGACAGCATCTGAGGAGAGAGAATAGAGCCAACATTGAGGCTGTTTGGCCCTTCGACCCTTGAAGAGTCATCAAGACTCGAAACATTGGCTCTATTCTCTCTCCACAGATGCTGTCAGATCTGCTGAGATTTTCCAGCATTTCCTGTTTTTTGTTTCAGATTCCAGCATCCGCAGTATTTTGCTTTTATCTTAGGTTTTAAAGAATGGTTGGTGCTTGGAGAAAGGCAATGAAAGAGATACTTTAACCAGCCAACACCAATTTCTGCAAACCCCAATTATCATTTCTGTGCCAGCAAAGAATCATAGAATCTCTACAGTGCAGGAGGAAGCCATTCAGCCCATAGAGTCTGCACCAACTCTCCAACAAAGCATCTTACCTAGGCCATATCTCCCTGACCCCACGTATTTATCCAGTTAAACCCCTGACATGTCTTTGGACACAAAGGGGAAATTTACCATGGCCAATCCCCCAAAACTGTACATATTGGGACACTAAATAGCAATTTAGCATGGCCATTCCACCTAACGTGCACATCTTTGGACTGTGGGAGGGAACCGGAATACCTGCAGGGAATCCATGTAGACATGGGGAGAATGTGCAAACTCCACACAGTCACCAGAGTCTGGAAATGAACCCTGGTCTCTGGTGCTGTGAGGCAGCAGTGCTAACCACTTTGCCACAGTGCTGCGCTGTGAGGCATCAGTGCTTACCACTGTGCTACCCCCAAAGGGCATAGTAGCTAGAGCTTAATCCTCTGTCTGTAAGCAACACATGGTAAATTCCCTCAATGGCTGGGGAAATTAGCCAAAACCAGAACACTGAAAATTATCCTAATCATCAGAAAGTAAAACTCCTGGACAAATATTTTCAGACAGTTGTACTAAATGAATATATTGACAATTGGTAAACTGAGCTTCTATCATTAAATTATGGGGGCATCAAAACAGCACCATTTCAAGAGGTACCCAAGATACAAGATGTTGTGCTTCCCTGAATCTTCATTTTGAACAAATAAGCTGTGAATATTTAGGATTAATGATATATTTCACTATGTACATTGATTTTGTGTTACTCATTGAAGCAGCTGCATTATATTATGCAGAGCCATTTAAAACAATACATAAATTCCCTGGTATGGATGAACTACACCTGATATAATGCAAAGTGAGGGGGTTATTTGTGAAGCACTGACCGTTATGCTGACAGAGTCAACAGAGGAGATTCTAACTGACTGAAATCAGTAAACATGTCTTCTATATTCAAAAGGGATGACAGACTACAGCAAGCAACAGCTCTAAAAGCCGGATTTCAACAGATAGAAGATTAATAAATGACAATTAGAATGGACGAGCATTTAAGTGACAGGTTTGTGGATTTAAAAACGATTTTGCCTGAGCATTCTCCAACAGTTTTTGAGGGGGTAATAACTTAAACCATTAAAGCAAAGTTACATGCAGTGTAGCCATAGACTTCTGAATGATCCAAGATAAAGTGCCATATAAGGAAGTCTGTAACAAAGGTCCGGGTAGTTAGCAAGTGTAAAAGCCAGTATTATTCGAACCAAAACTTGCGTCAGTTGAGATTTGCAAGGCTAACGGAGAAGCGATGATAGTTCAAAATGAAATAAAGAACGTTATTTGGTGCAAGCAGATGTACAGAAACTAAAATTTTATCAGCATGCATTATGAAGACCAAAAGATCTGATGCAACCTCTTAAGAGTTACAGGCTATCATTTTATTAAATGATAAAACAGGCCACTGGTCTGTGACGGAGTGTAACACTTTCAGGCTGTGAAACCAAATGTCAAACTGAGGTGAAACCAACAGAAACAAACATACGTCAAAAGCTGCATTTTGCTTTGATGCTATGTTGGAAGTTTGGTGAAACCTCATCAAGGAAAAGTGAATGTTCAGTGGATGCATGACTCCCTGTAACATATTTATGACTAATGGGTGAATTGTATTGTTAACTAGTATTGCTACCAAACACAGCAAAAACCTTAATCTTTAATTTGGGCTTTGTTGTCTCATTTTTCTACAATTTTAGTTGCCAAACAGAAGAGGAATCTACCAAGAGTAAAAGGTTCACCTTACATTGAGGAAGACATTTATACATCAGTTTTAAATACATGAGAGTTGCTCCTCTCCTAGAATCTGGATGAACCAGCAATGTCACATTTATTGCTCATGCTCAGTGTCCTCGAGAAGATAATGGGCCTTTCTCCTTGAATTATTGCAACACCAAGTCCAATGATATCTGCAATTTTTTGACCTAGCCAAATGAAGGAATGGTGATCTATGTCCACGTCATGGTATTGTATGATTTGGAGTTAAACTCAAGAGAATGAATTCCTAGGATATGATTGTGCACATCCAAAAACACTGACTAACTCAGAACCATAGGAAGAAGAGAGCTCCTTAACTTTGTCACCTGGAAATTCACGAGAAAGCTCACAAGTGCGTGAGCCTCTACAACTGAATATTGACAGCTATGCCATTAGAATTACTTCCATTTGGCTCTGGAACACAAACCACTTCCAGCTGACAACACAATTAAAATTCAATAGCAATACCTTGCATAATAAAATTATTCAAATAGTGATAAATTGTAAGCTCTGAGATGCAGAGAGATCTGAGTGTCCTAGTGCATAACTCACAAAAGGCTAGTGCGCATGTAGGAAAGCAAATAGAATGTTTTCATTTATTGCAAAGGGAATTGATTACAAAAGTAGGGAGGCTTTGTTTCAGTTGTACAGGGCACGAGTGAACCATATTCTTAAATGCGTACAGTATTGATCCCTTATTTAAGTTGAGATGTAAATGTGTTAGAAGCAGTTCAGAGAAGTCTTGCCAAATGAATACCTGGAATAGATGGGTTGTCTAATGAGGAAAGGTTAGACAGGATAATCTTGCAACCGCTGGAGTTCAGAAGAATATGAGGCAACTTGATTGAAACATACAAGGTCCTGAGGGGTCTTGACAGGGTGAATGTGGAAAGACTGTTTTCTCTTTTGGGAGAATCCAGAGTAAATTAAGGGAAGGTATCTGCCAAAATTGGATTTCAGTTCATGATGCTGTTGTAGAACTACTTTGTAATGCTGCAGGTTACAAAGGCAACTAGGAAAGAAACGACATATGGCCTGATATTTAACAGAGGGCTCGAGGCACATCGGAGATAGATGCAACACTTCAATCCTAGAGTTGTAATACCATTAAGTTCAGTAGTTGACATGGTTTCAGCAAAAGGTAAGAAAATAAATGTAAAAGGTTTCAGGAGAACTCAAGATAGGGAGGAAAGTGTTTAAGATTAGAAATTTTAAGTCTTTAAAAAGAGAGTTGAACATGAATAGTTGTTTATTTTAATACTTTGAGACATCAACGATATGAATATCAGATACAGCTCAATTACAAAATACTTAATAAGTATTAACTAGTAAGTGAGCCAATTTAAAATAGTGCAGTAAACAGAGGTAATTTGACAGATCAATTTTCAAACAATAACATACTGCAAAGGCCCAAATGGAATGCATTTGGAAAATTAGATAATTATCTTCAATTGTTAATTAAAAACAATCCTCGAAATAAGGCAACTGGAAGTTTCATGAAGGAAGTCCTAATTAAACATGAATCAAATTTTCACTTTCAAATGTTGGCTGGACTGCAGTATATGTTCAAGTATGTTGTCCCTTAGATATCTACAGAGGAAGTCTTACATAAAGTAGGCATTCATGAAAGAGAAAAGTCATTCATTGAACCATTGTTCATGAAATGCTGGAGATACCCAAGACAATTCATCACTGGTTAGATTCATACCCAACACAGAGGAATGTGGTCATCATACCCAACGAAAGGTGGTTGGAGTCATACCCAACACAAAGGATAAATGCTGCAGGAGATCCTCAGGCAGGCATCACATACAACCATCTTCAGCTCCTTCATTAATGATTTTCCCTCCATAAGGTCAGAAGTGGGGATGTTCAATGATCGTAGAATGTTCAGTTCCTTTCACAACGCCTCATGTACTGCAGCGGTCTGTGCTCATATGCCACTTGACCTGGGCACTATTCAAGCTTGGGCTTGTAAGTGGTAAATAACAATTATGCCATAAAAATGCCAGACAACGAACGTCACCAGCAAGAGAAAATCTAACCACCTCTCTTTGATGTTCAACAGCATTACCATCTAAGAATCCTCCAACATAAACATTGAGGAGGCTTACCATTAACCAGAAACAACTGGACAAGCCCATAAATAAATAAATACTTGTGGTTACAAGAGTAAGTCAAAACATGGAAATGCTATGGTAACCCAAGCCCTGACTCCCCAAAGCTTGTACACCTTCTACAATGAACAAGTCAGGGATGTAATGGAATACTTTCCACTTGTCTAGATGAGTGCAGGCCCAGCACCACAATTCTGGACAATGCAACCAACTTTTTTTTGGAATCCCACACACCACCTTAAACAGTCAGCTCCTCCATCCCAGGTGCATAATGGCACTAATGGGCATCATCTACAAAATGCATTCCAGCAATTCACCAGGGATCTTTTTGGCAGCAATATCTACAAATTCCTCTCAAGTCACTCACCATCCTACTTGTGACCAATAAATAAACTTTTAACTTTATCCTAATTGGAAATATACTACTGCTTTTTCACTGTCACAAGGTCAGAGTGCTGGAACACCCTCTCTAACAACATGTACAACTAGGCTGACTGCAGCGGCTCAAGAAGGTGGCTCACCATGACTTTCGCAAAGGCAATAAGAGATAGATAATAAATGCCAATGTTGTGAACAGTCACATTCAGTTGCCAGGAGAGATTGGGTTCAGTGGCTCAGGAATGGAATTTGTATCAGAGCAGGGATAGTGGTGCCCAAATATTTCACAAAATCTTTACAATACAGGAAAATATCATTCAGCCCATAGTGTCTGCTCTGGCTCTCTGAAAGAACATTCTACCTAATCCCACTATCCTATCTTTTACCTGTAACCTTGCGCATTCTTTAGCAATCCAATTCACTTTTCAATACCTTGATCAAACCTGCCCCCAGCACCCTCAGGAAGTTGATTCCAGACTCCAATCACCTGGGTCAAAACATTTTTCCTCACATAATTTCTACTCCTACTGCTTGTTGTTAGGGGATTTTCACAGTAATTTCACTGCCGTGTCAATGTAAGCCTACTTGTGGCAATAAATAAACTTTAAAATGTTATATGTTCCCTCCAGTTAGGTAAGTCGTAGGGGAGTCAGGGCTGTTACTCACCATACCATTTCCATGTTTTGACACTCTTGTAAACACAAGTATTTATTTATTTATGGCTTGGCCAGTTGTTTCTGGTTAATGGCAAGCCTCCTCGATGTTGATGTTGGAGATAGGTAGGTCTCTGGCAGGTTGTTGCACAAGGTTAAATCTCACAGGATCCAGGGTGAGGTAGCGCTAAAGGGATACAAAATTGGCTTGATGACAGAACGATGTGGAGATGCCGGCGTTGGACTAGGGTAAACACAGTAAGAAGTCTCACAACACCAGGTTAAAGCCCAACAGGTTTACTTGGTAGCACAAGCCACTAGCTTTCGGAGGTGAGTGGGAGTTCTGTTCACAAGCAGGGCATATAAAGACACAAGCTCAATTTACAAAATAATGGTTGGAATGCGAGTCTTTACAGGTAATCAAGTCTTAAAGGTACAGACAATGTGAGTGGAGAGAGGGTTAAGCACAGGTTAAAGAGATGTGTATTGTCTCCAGCCAGGACAAGAGATGTGCATCGACTCCAGCCAGGACAGTTAGTGAGATTTTGCAAGCCCAGTCAAGTTGTGGGGGTTACAGATAGTGTGACATGAACCCAAGATCCCGGTTGAGGCCGTCCTCATGTGTGCAGAACTTGGCTATCAGTCTCTGCTCAGCGACTCTGCGCTGTCGTGTGTCGAGAAGGCCGCCTTGGAGAACGCTTACCCGAAGATCAGAGGCCGAATGCCCGTGGCCGCTGAAGTGTTCCCCAACAGGAAGAGAACACTCTTGCCTGGTGATTGTCGAGCGATGTTCATTCATCCATTGTCGTAGCGTCTGCATGGTCTCCCCAATGTACCATGCCTCGGGACATCCTTTCCTGCAGCATATCAGGTAGACAACGTTGGCCGAGTTGCAAGTGTATGTACTGTGTGCCTGGGTACACAGTACATACACTTGCAACTCGGCCAACGTTGTCTACCTGATATGCTGCAGGAAAGGATGTCCCAAGGCATGGTACATTGGGGAGACCATGCAGACGCTACGACAATGGATGAATGAACATCGCTCGACAATCACCAGGCAAGCGTGTTCTCTTCCTGTTGGGGAACACTTCAGCGGCCACGGGCATTCGGCCTCTGATCTTCGGGTAAGCGTTCTCCAAGGCGGCCTTCTCGACACACGACAGCGCAGAGTCGCTGAGCAGAGACTGATAGCCAAGTTCTGCACACATGAGGATGGCCTCAACCGGGATCTTGGGTTCATGTCACACTATCTGTAACCCCACAACTTGACTGGGCTTGCAAAATCTCACTAACTGTCCTGGCTGGAGACTATGCACATCTCTTGGCCTGGCTGGAGACAATACACATCTCTTTAACCTGTGCTTAACCCTCTCTCCACTCACACTGTCTGTACCTTTAAGACTTGATTACCTGTAAAGACTCGCATTGCAACCATTATTTTGTAAATTGAGTTTGTGTCTTTATATGCCCTGTTTGTGAATAGGACTCCCACTGACCTGATGAAGGGGCATCGCTCCGAAAGCTAGTGGCTTGTGCTACCAAATAAACCTGTTGGGCTTTAACCTGGTGTTGATGACAGAATGTGGAGATGCCGGCAGATGGATTTCCACTCCATCTGACAAAGGAGCAGCACTCCGAAAGCTAATGGTATTTGCTACCAAATAAACCTGTTGGACTTTAACCTGGTGTTGTTAAAACTCTTATTGTTGATGACAGAAGCCAGAGGGTGGTTGTTTTTCAAACTGGAACCTGTGACCAGCGGTGTGCCTCAGGGATCGGTGCTGGATCCACTGTTAATTGTCATTTATATTAATTATTTGGATGTGAATATAGGAGGCATGATTAGTAAGTTTGCAGATGACACCAAGGTTGGTGGCATAGTGGACATTGAAGGAGGTTATCTCGGATTGCAAAGGAATCCTGATCAATTGGGCCAGTGGGCGGATGAATGGCAGATGCAGTTTAATTGAGATAAATGCGAGGTGATGCATTTTGGTAGACTGAAACAGGGCAGGACTTACTCAATTAATGGTAGGGCGTTGGGGAGAGTTGCAGAACAGAGATCGAGGGCTACATGTTCATAGCTCCTTGAAAGTGGAGTCACAGGTGGAGAGTGGTGAAGAAGGCATTCAGCATGCTTGGTTTCATTGGTCAGAATATTGAATACAGGAGTTGGGACGTCTTGTTGAAGTTGTACAAGACATTGGTAAGGGCACACTTGGAATACTTTGTATAGTTCTGGTCACCCTATTATAGAAAGGATATTAAATTAGAAAGAGTGCAGAAAAGATTTACCAGGTTGCCACTGGGACTTCATGGTTTGAGTTATAAGGAGAGGTTGGATAGAGTGGGACTTTTTCCTCTTGAGCACAGGAGGCTGAGGGGCGATCTTACAGAGGTCTATAAAATAATGAGGGGCATAGGTCAGCTAGATAGTCAATATCTTTTTCCAAAGGTAGGGGAGTCTAAAACTAGAGGGCATAGGTTTAAGGTGAGAGGGGAGAGATACAAAAAAGTGTCCAGAGGGGCAATTATTTTTCACAGAGGGTGGTGAGTGTCTGGAAGAAGCTGCCAGAGGTGGTAGTAGTAGTGGCGGGTACAAATTTGTCTTTTAAAAAGCGTTTAGACAGTTATAAGGTAAGATGGGTATAGAGGGATATGGGCCAAATGCAGGCAATTGTGACCAGCTGAGGGGTTTAAAAAAAGGGGCATGGACAAGTTGGGCTGAAACGCCTGTTTCCATGCTGTAAACCCCTGATTTTATGACTCTAGATCTTCGAAAGGGAACACTTTCACACCTCTATCCTGCCATACCCCTTAGGATCTTGAATATCTCTATCATGTCTCCTCTTAGTCTTTTCTCCAAGAAAAACAGACCTAGCCTCGCCAATCTTTCTTCTGAATATCCTCTGTACTCTCTCTAATGCCTTCACATCCTTCCTCAAAAATGGCACCTCCAAATGAGGCCTAACTAGTGCCTTATACAAGTTCACCATGACCTCCTTATTCTTGTACTCAATGCCTCTATTAATGCAACCTCAGTTACCATATGCTTAATAACCCCTCTGTCAACATGTCCTGCCACCTTCAATGATTGACGTATAGCTGCACTGAGTTTCTCCTTTTGTCTTATAGTTTCCACATTTAGTTGGATCAAATTTTTGCTTCTTTAACACTGGAGAGTCTGGACAAGTAGCCTAATAATCCGGAGAGGGTCAAAGAGCTGTGGTGGTGAGGTGGAGCCAGGTATCGTCTGCATGTGGAGTAACTGTTTTCAGATAACGTCGTCGAGGGGTAGTTTCTAGATAGGCATGGAAAGAGAATCCATTGCAGGTAATTCTCTGCTATGATTTGATAGATGAAGATCGAATCAAGAGAGTGCAATCCCATCCAGCTTGATAACTATGTCAAAAGCTGCAAACCGGTCAAGAAAGATAAGTAGGAATAGTTTGTCTTCCATTTCGGTCCCATGGCAGGAGAAGTAGTCTCTTTTGTAAAGGTTTAAATATGGGAGTGTTGGGAATACGGAATATAAATTTGGTAAATGACATGATATTCAGGGACTTGAGACAGGGAAGTTGGGAGATGGAACAGTAGTTTGCAAGGATGAAGGGTCAAGAGTTGGTTTTTGTAAGAAGGTTGGTAGAAGTGAATTTGAACAGTTCCCGAGGAGAGAAAACTTAACAATGTTTGCCAATGTAGGAGTGAAGAAAAAAAACGTTGGATTAGTCAGTTTCGTGGGAATTGACAAGGTGATTTCCAGAGAAACACAAGGGGAGATTGGAGAGAAACAAAAGGAGGATGCAGGTTCAGAGCAAAGGCAGAGAGGAAATGGAAAGGAAGATTGGGCAAAGAATACCTGAAAGAGGGATTCAAGAAAACTGTTCACAATAGTGAAAAGAAGTCAAGATGGTACTCGAATAGTGGACAGTTTTGACAGATCGGAAGAATTTAGTCATACAGGTGGGATTCTGTTTCTAATTAAAAAGCAGGAATGGAGAGACAATTGAGGAGCAAAAACGAAACCCCCATCATTTGCAGCAATGCAATCTAATTAAAAATACTAAAATGATTTTTTCCAGTCCTATCTAACAGAATTCCCTGCAGACAAGTTGATTAAATTAAAGCGGTGGTTCATGACACATTCAATCTCAGTAAGTCTAAATTACACAAGATTAATCTTGTGAAAACGTTAATGGGAAATGATACCAAATTCATTCTCTGAGATGACAGAAAATACAACTTCACTGACTAGTTTCTACATGGTATGAATTTTTCCTGGAAGACAAAAAAAACATTGAAGTTTATTAGATTGTTAAAGAATTATTGCCAGCACGAGTTGTTGAAATTGGAATTACAAAATGAATAAAGCAATACATGGATCACTCCACAAGAATTTATTATTTTCCGATTGCTGCAGTTGTACATTGAGTTTTTTTTTGCTACGTTTGATTCATTCAGATTGAATCCGGCACTTAAACAATTCCATAGATTAGCGTTTATTTGGTTCGATGGCAATTGGTTTGCACTGAGGATATGTAGTGCCATCAAGTGTGGGGTCCAAGGCCAAAGTTGCAACACTAGACAAAATGTATAAGTACACATATTAAGTATCACCAAAGGGTGCAACATTAACTTCAATTTTGTTTCAGCTTTATGTACCCTTAAAGGCGACAAAGTTTTTTTAAAAACTCACTTACAGAATTTCAGCGTCATTGGCTAGGCCAGAATTTATTGCCCATCCTCCGTTGCCCTTGAGAAGGTAGTGCTGAACTGCCGTTTTGAACCACTGCAGTCCCTGAGGTGTAGATACACCCACAGTGTTGTTAGGACGAGAACAGCAGGATTTTGATCCAACGACAGTAAAGGAACGGTAATGTATTTCTAAGTCAGGTTGCTGAGTGGCTTAGAGGGGAGCCTCCAGGTGGTGGTGTTCCCAGGTATCTGCTGCTCTTGTCCTTCCAGTCATGGGTTTGGAAGGTGCTGCCTAAGGAACCTTAGTGAGTTCCTGCAATGCATCTTGTGGAGGTACACACCACAGCCACTGTTTGTCAGAGAGATTGAATGTGTGTGGAGGGGTTAGCAATCAAGCAGGCTGCTTTTCCGGGCCGGCCGACGGTATCAGGAGGTGAGTTTCTCTCCACATGATTCATAGCCTTTGACCTGCTCTGGTAGCCACAGTATTTATACGGCTACTCCAGTTCAGTTTCCATGAAGAACTCCTGCTGTCATGTCCTGGAACTGAGATGATTGACCTCCAACAATAACCATTTTCCTTTGTGCCAGGTATGACTCCAATCAGTTGAGAGTGAATGCAGCCAAGGGTTATTATATTTCTATACTTTCCCTAACTCAAAATGTTGTGTTTATTTCCTTTATTGAGACTCCAACAAAAATATCAAAAAAGCCAAAGAACAAAGCTCAATTACCACAAAATAATGGCAACAGCATCAGGTAAAACAAGTCTCCACTATTTTCCAAGGTGCAAATTTATACAGCATTCTATCTGGTCTGGGAGGCTGGGGACTGCACAATGTTGATAAAGGGCATATAAATTTGACAAAATTTTGAAAGACTTTAGGAGGGTATTTTTTCTAACTGCAGAAGGATGTCAAGACATGAAATATAATGCTTTAATAAAGAAATGGGACGGGGGGGGGGGGGGGGGGGGGCACACACAAAGTGCTTCACTGATCGAACTGACATCGAGCCACATGAAGCGATGTTAGAGCTGATGGCCAAAAGCTGGGTCAAAGATCCAAGGTCATCTTGGGATGACCTTGGAGGAAAGAGAATTGAGAAATAGGCTATTGAGGAAGTGAATTCCAGAGATTAAGCAGCTGATCGCCAACAACGGCAGAATAATTAAAAATCAGGAAGCACACAAGATCAGAATTAAAAGAGCAGCAATATCTCGAGGATTGTAGGCCGGGTGGAGATTACGGAGATAGAGAGGACAAGGCTATGGAGGGCTTAAAAAAAATAAGATTGGAAATTGACAAGATAGAAAATTGGCCAATTATGCCCTGTCCATAAAAAAGACAAACCCAACCTGGCCAATTATTGGCTCATCAGTCCACTTTCTCTCAAAGTGATGCAAAGTGTCATCGACACTGCTGTCAAGAGGGATTTACTCAGAAATAGCCTGCTCATAAATGCTGTTTGGTCTCCTCCAAGGTCACTCAGCTCCTGACCTTATTACAGTGTTGGTCCGAAATAGGACAGATGAGGTGAAAGTGACTGTCTTTGATATCGGGAATGTTCATTACTATTCACAACTCCTCGGATACTGAAGCAATCTATGTCTCTATGCAGAAAACCTGGACAATATTCAGGCATGGGTTAACGTCACAAGTGACATAAATGCCACACCAGTGCAGGGCAATGACCATCTCAACAAACAGAATGCAGTCATCTGTCCTTGACATTCCCCCCCCCACACACCTCCCCCGCTTGAGTGCAGCTCCAACGATACTCAACAGCTCGACATCAAAGACAAAGCAGCTGGCTAAATTAGCACCCAAATATTCACTCCTTTCACCAATGTCATGACATGCTGTGTGCAATGTGGCAATGTGGCCTATAAATTGTTTGTTTAGTCAGGTGGTATAATGCCTCAGATTGCTCATAATAAAGTGAAAAGAAACAGCTGGAACTGCACAGACGCAGTTTTAAAAATGGCTGCAATCACTTGGCCTACAAATTGGCCAAGTTTCTATCCTCTTCTGAACAGAGGTTACCAAGGGAGCATGCCTAGGCCATTTCCTGATGGATATCACACCTGGCATTGTCTGAACATGTATCAGAGCGATAATAGGCTACAGACTTTGTGACTCCAGAAGCTGCCAGGAACAAAGGACAGACAAAACTGCAAAGAAGGTGGTAAGGACCCCATATCTGTTTTGATGGTGGTATCTTGACAGTTTTCACATTGGGAGATCAGAGTTCCTTTGTTCATATGGATAGTCCTCCACCAATAGCAGCTCTCATATGACCAGGACTCCATGTGCGATGATCATGAACTGTCTGCTTGTTACAGCAAATCCAAAAGGAGTCGACAGAATCTCTCCCTGCTTTTTCCAAATTTAGGACAATATCTTTGCTATATTTGGAATACATCACAGAGATAGAGAATTTAAATAGAAAAGAATTTCAAGTGTCGTAACATCCACTTTGGTTAATGACAGATTGTATTTGAAAAGAGACCATCTCTGGGAAAAGTAATCAACTTACATCAGCCACAACACCTGGAATTCCAAAACCAAAGCAACATCAGAACGTATATTTTCTTACCGACTTTAACTCTTAATTCCACCTCTCCCATCCCGTAACTTGTTGTTTTGCATGCCATGGAATTTAGGACTCATTTGACCTTTTAAGGAGTCTTGTACTTTTACTGAGCAAGCTGACAATAAAACTAATTCCTTACTTGTTAATCAAGAAATCTGGTTGGCTCATTTTTTCAATGTAGCTTTACATACAGTCAAGCACATAATTGATTGAAAAACCTCTTTTTTAATAATTCAAACTCTTATAGCCAGCCTCAGAGGTGGAAAAGAGAGGAGTTTATTCATCCCTCTGGACAGGATTGCAACAACTTCATAGAAGATGCACAGCAGGAACTCAACAAGGCTCCTTCGACAAAAATTTCCAAACCCATAACCTTTACCACCAGAAGAACAAGAGCAGCAGCCACAGGGAACACCACCATGTGCACGTTTCCCTCCAAGCAACACAACATCCTGACTTGCAACTATAACACCATTCCATCACAGGGATTTTTATGATTTTGTTACTAACAGCACAATGTGGCTACATCACACAGGGTGCAGAGATGCAAGAAGGTAAAACTCACCACCACTTTCCTCAAGGGCAATCAGGGATGAGCAAGAAATGCTACCTTGTCCACATCGTATGAAAGAGTAAAAAAAATGTGCTGCACATTGATTCATAAGAAAAATGGACAAATATGTCATAATGTTGCTGCACGCAATGTTTCTCTGAGAACAAGGCTGAGGTAAAATTGCTGGGGCACATGAGAAATACCTCTATATACCAACTGCACCCGATCTGAAAATGGTCAATACAAATGCTAGCACCCAACATTCATCACTTGAACAGCACAAAATAATAAGCCTTTCATTTCAGATTTCCATAATTCATCGTGTTTAGCTGTTGACAAAATAACATGGCTCTCAAAAGTGTTTGGGATACTAAAGTTCTATTAAACTATTTTCCTTCAGCAATTATTTCAAAACCTGCAAGGAGGCATAATTCATAAACATGTATGAATGAACTCATAAAACATGTAGTTGTTAACTTCAGTATTGCCAAAAGAAAGACTTGAAACGTTTTAGTCTTGCGCTCATCAGGACACTTTGTAAGAATACCAATATTAAGGGAAAACAACAATTCCTGTACAAGAAGAAAGTGCTGATTTGTTAGCAGGTGCTGAAATGGATAATGCACCAGGTGACTGACAATTAACTGCCAACCATTGTTTATCATTTAAATCAGGCAGTTTGACCCTGAATCATCAAACATTATCCTGAGGAATGAGTCAGCAAATGGCTGCCACTTATTTTGTTTAGCCGAAACAGGTGCAATGTGTACATATAGATGGCATGGTGGCACAGTGGTTCACACTGTTGCCTCACAGTGCCAGGGACCCAGGTTCAATTGCAGCCTTGGCTGACTGTGAGAGAGTCTGCATGTTCTCCCTGTGTCCACGTGAGTTTTCTTCGGGTGCTCCAGTTTCCTCCGGCAGTCCAAAGGTGTGTAGGTTTGGTGGATTGGCCATGATAAATTGCCCCTCAGTGTCCCAAATTGTGATATTAGCAGAGTAAACATGTGGGGTTACGGGGATAGGACCTTGGTGAGAAGCTCTGTCGGAGAGTCAGTGCAGACTTGATGGGCCAAATGGCCTCCTTTTGCACTGTAGGGATTCTATGTTCTTTGTCTGTAAAGAGCAAATGGATTGTCAGCTGGGATTGCGGAGCCCACAGTGTGGTGCATTTGCATGTATTAATATATATAGCTGCCAGTACATAAGGGTCCTTTTCAACCAATGCTTGTCAGTAAACTGGTGCATTCTCCATGGCAACACCCACCAAGCAAACATTTCCTTCTCATACAGCATAAACTGCTGTCTTCCCTCATGTCAATAGTCTTTATGAAGTATCCTGATGAGTGCAAGACAAAAGGCTTTGGCATGTCTTTTTTTTTCCAGCAATACTCACTGAATATACAGTTAAACAGCAGCACAGCAAATCAAAACCAATATAAATTTATTCTAATTACTGCTACAGTTCAAAACAGTCTTTCTTGAAAATGCTCACATTATTTTCTTATATAAAGGATTGATTTTGACACCCACTGAATGGAAATGAGCTGATAGAAATTGCACGGGCAGTTTCTTCTTTCCTTCACATAACAAGCAACGTCAAAAATATAATGAGGTGCTCCAAGCTCATTAACATGCAACTGCCTTAGCTATCACACTGACAGATCACAATGATTCTCCAGCTCAAAACAGCAACTTTCCTTTCCTGCAGCCATCTGTTAGCAAGAACATTCATGACACTGTCAAACCTCAAAAGCAGAATTTTCTTATATAAATGTTAATTATGACCAGTTATTTTTCAGGTCAAAATAAAATTACCAATGGAAAATGCACAGATTCATCAACATCAATAAAGAGAATATGTAGACTCGTGAAGCCAAATGAATCCCTTAATGGGACTGAACTGAATGGGGAGAGGGAATAACAGAATACAACAGATCTACAAACAACTGCTAAGATGTGTCACAGAAATAGCTAAATAGTTTACATAACCAAGAAATTAAAAAGCTGTCAATGTGAAAATTGGTGGAAAATACACGCATCATTTTAGAGAAGCAATTAATAAAAATGTGAAACTTGACAAAGCACAACATGAGAAAAGCACATCCATAACAATGTAGTGTGGGAACAGGATTTCCACATTGTGTAGATGTGGAAATCTACACAAGGCTGAAGAACGTTGCTGCACACCAACTGGAGGTGTTCACCATACAATGCCTGGTCTGTGGTCCTGTAGGAAAATGCTAGATAGTTTGAGTAAATTGCTGTTTCAAATGGAAGACATTCATTTTCTTTCTGCTATCATGGACATAAGCAGTCTAGTTACAACTATAATACATAGCCTTGGCAAACTCAGGTAACAAGGGCATTTCTTGGAAACAAATACTCAAACAGGAAATCAATTAACCCACTTTAAAAATATTCCCCAGTCCACTTTGCTTTAAGAGGACATCACACAAAAAAAACAAAATGTAAGATTTTCACAGCACATCAGTCATCTCAGTTACAAAAATTCCAGAGCTTATAATTAATAGAGTGATCTCCTTGGACAGTTTTAGCTCATTAGAGGAAACTGCATGGTTTTCTAAATGGCATACCATGCCCAACAAACTAGAGTGAAACGTTTAAAATGGTGACTAAAATAGTTCATGAGATCTTTGGACATGAATTACATTGCATTTGATAATGTCATCAGAGATTACTGGCTAAAACTGAAGCTGATAAATTGAAAGTTTAGGAAATTGGCTGAGAGGCAGGATAAGAGGAGTAGGATCAGCCGGAGTCATTGTAGCTGCTGCATATTCCAGGCAGGAATTCTCGCCAGATATACAGCAATCAAGGTCCTTTCCACTGAACAGCACTCGGGTAGATGAGGCAATGAGTGGAAAGAGAAATGGGTGTAAATAGATGACAATTAGGAGATTATGCTACTCGGATGGCTGCACAACACAGGTCCATGGGAACATTTCACCTCCCCAGCCATGTAACTAGCAAATGGATTATTCAAGAGAAACAATCAATTTTAGATCAATTTAATGCATCAACTTGTATATAATTCCTGGAAACAATATGTTTCATGAATTAGAGAAAAAAACGGCATATATACGAGGGGTTTTTGGTTGCGGATGTTCCATAATTTTCTTCTGGAATATTTGTAAATTTGGTTTACCTCGTCATTTACCACAACAATTTTTAGCACTTGGAGTTTTGGATTCATAAATACAGCATTGTGAAGATACAAAGAGCACCTATTACAGCACTTAAGCACAGAAGAGCACTGCAATTATAACTCTTATATAATATCCCTAAAATCACAGCAACATGTAATTACCATTTGTGCTTCACTGTAAAATATCCATTTGAGAAAGAGTCAAAGCGGTGAAAGCACTGAAATAATTTTCCACCTGCTTGAATATAGACATTATAGTTGATTGCCTTTCATCAGAAGACATTAATTTTCTTCAAGTGTTGTGTTTTGCATTATATTAATTGTACATATGCAATATACTTTGAAGAGAAGCACTCTCCAAGGAAAATAATGTAATTTTTTTTCTGAAAGAAAATGTCAGTCTGTCAGTATGAATACAAGTGTAACATCATGAACTAAATTTTCACTGCAATATCAGTTACTGAATATTAGGATATTTACCGCCATTAGAAAGCACGCATCATAGCTTGTCAAGTACTACAATTATTTGTCACTTTCTCTGATTAAATAAGCAATGGTTTCAAACTGCTGGCTCACCTCAACAAAAAAAAACTATCCTTTACATGGAACGTCTCAAAAAACGTCACAAAGTCTCACCGAGCTAAAACTACCTTGAATGTCTGAGAGGTCAAATGTAGCAACCATTTTGTATATCGTGAAATCCAAAAAGCAGCAAAAGGACCCATGAATTGACTTAGAAACAGATAGGAGCAGGAGGAAGCCATCTGGCCCTTCGAGCGTGCTCCACCATTCATCACGATCATGGCTGATCGTCCAACTCAATAGCCTAACCCTGCTTTCTCCCCATAGCTTTTGATCCCATTCGCCCCAAGTGCTATATCTAGCCGCCTCTTGAATACATTCAATGTTTTGGCATCAACTAGTCACACAGGCTCACCACTCTTCGGATGAAGAAATGTCTCCTCACCTCCGTCTCCTACCCCGAATCCTCAGACTGTGACCTCTGGTTCTGGACACATCCACCATCAGGAACATCCTCCCTTCATCTACCCTGCCCAGTCCTGTTAGAATTTTATAAGTCTCTGTGAGATTACTCCCCCCGCTATTCGTCTGAACTCCAGCGAAAACAATCCTAACCTAGTCAATCTCTCCTCATACATCAGTCCCGCCACCCCCGGAATCAGCCTGGTAAACCTTTGCTGCACTCCCGAGAGCAAGAACATCCTTACTCAGAAAAAGAAACCAAAATGGCACACAATATTCTAGGTGTGGCCTCACCATGGCCCTATATAATTGCAATTATAATCCCTGCTCCTGTACTCGAAACCTCTCACAATGAAGACCAACATACCATTTGCCTTCTTTACCGCCTACTGCACCTACATGCTTACCTTCAGCGACTGGTGCACAAGGACAACCAGGTCCCGTTGCTCGCTCCCCTCTCCCAATTTACAGCCATTCAGGTAGCCTTCTTGTCGTTGTTTCCAAAATGAATAACCTCACATTGAGAGAAGAAAGGTTGCTATGACACAAGTGTCTTCTGTCAATAATGCTAATAGTATCTGAATGCAAAGGGCCCCACCTTTGCAAACAGCATTTCCTATAAAGTTGTGTTCGTTTCTTTGTGATTCATCTTTTAGTACAGTAGTTAAGACGATGGCAGAGATTTCTGATCAGCCATGTGATGGAAAGAACGTTGGAGCCGATACCATCACTATCCAAGCTTCAGACTACAACATGCATGTTGCCACAGCAACTCATGCTCCCTAACACCACCACTGCCACAATAGTTAGGGGAAAATGCCACAATTGCAGAAGACACTTTATACCAGAAAGAGAGCAGGGATTATTCAGTTGGCAAATGCAATCCTTGGCCAATGCAGAAGTTGTCTGATCTCAGACAAGTCAGTGCCCAGAGCATGACAATTGGCTGCACTATCACCAGATTTTGGGGGTGGTGGGGTGTAGAGGAGAGGGAGAGAGAGAGAAAGATGTTCTATTCCCAACTGCCAGGGACACCAATGGCAAGTGCACATATACACATCGAATGAGAACAAGCCTGATCCAACCATTCACACAACTGGATAGCCTGCCAGCAGTCACTGTTTAAGTTCACATTAGACACTTCGGAGGAAAGCAGTTGCAGGTGCCAGCAAAAGTCAGTTACTTCAAGTATGGGGGGGGGGGGGGCTTTTTAAAAATGAGAAATTCATAGAAAAAGACATAACAAGCATCAATTCCAAGCAGAAATTGCTTTCCTCGGATTGCAAAACTTTTCCCATTTTGCCTTTGAAAATTTCTTCGACCTGCAATCTTGAAAAGGCAATTTATTGCTCTCATTATCATGTTCAACACAACAGCACCACCACCTGGACAAAGATAATACAGCTAATGGGCACAAGCAACTTGAAACTTTACACAACATATTCCAAAATGGAACACCTACAGTCAATTTCACAAATGAGAGAGAGAGAGAGAGTTTGTGAGGGCAGGGGAGAGAGAGAGTGAGGGCTGGGTGAGAGTGTGTGTGTGTGCGAGTGGACTTGGGGAAGAGTGTGTGTTTGTGTGCGTGGGGAAAAGCCTCTGGCCAAGAGACAGTAGTGGGAGCAAAACGTCCAACTTGTGCAGCTTGGAGCGAACTGCAACCCCGAGGTACTACCTGAACTTCAATTCTAATTTAGTTTGTTTAAGACGAGAAACCACATAAGCAACAGGAGAGACAGTTTGGTGAGGTAGTTCAGGAAATTAAGTTGGTTAATACTTAAGAGGGCAGCTCTTGACTAATATACGCCAACTCCTGGTTTCTGGTTCAGCCTTGGATGCTGGTTCATACACAATCTCTGTTCTCTCCCCGTAATTTCTGCTACCATGTGGACAGGAGGCTCTATGAACTTCAGTTTCAAAAGTTGCTGCCCGACTTGCTCAGTAAAAGCTGCTCTGCTCATTAACTCTTTCCAAGCCACAACCCACAGTGTGATCAATGATGTTATTACATTTTGGTTGGTCTAAATGAGGCAAGGCTAGTTCCTAATTGGTTTATGGGGTGGGTGATCAATCCATGATTGGTTTAGGTGGTGCACAACCAGTTTCTGAATGGCTTCTCGGTCATCGATTGATTTAATTTTTCACTGTCCCCTGACTGGCCCTTCTAAAGTGTCAATTAAACATTGGACCAATTTCCTCACTAAAGTGCTTATTTCTGTTACTTTACTTCCTTCTTAAGATAAAAGAAAGTTTATGATATCTTCCTTGTGTACCTGTTTGGGATAGGGGACATGTGCTGTCATGCCCCCACAAGTGATAACTCGAGCTCATCAGCTCAGATTTGTTCAACTGATATTAAATCAGACCCCGATCAGTGAGTGTTTTTAGAGGCCATTTTGTGGAGTGATGTTTTTCTGTGGTTACTTGGAAAGGGCTACTTAACTTTTAAAACAAAAGATTAGTAAAGTTGCTTATAACCTTAAAACTAATCAAGATTACAAAGTGGGTAGCAGACTGAGGTTATACAGAATGTATAGAACATTGGTTTTGATACGGTTTTAGCTTAAATAAAGCAGGTAAGTGATGTCTGGGAACATGGATTTATTGATCCAAATGATCTACAAGTACCAGTATGTCTTTTAGAACTTCATTAAAACAGATGCTTATCAATGTGTTTTCAGGCTCAAGGGGCCAAATGGCCTACTCTTCCTCCTAGTTCTTATGTTTTTGCTGAGAGAACTACTTCACCATTGTATGTTGTTGTAGAATCGGTAACTGCTTGGCAGATATCAATTAAAAATACAAATAGTTTCGCAAAACTTAGTTACTGAAATTACAGTCTATATAATATGCATGTAAAATAAAAACTATGAGTGGTGTGTTAAAATTAACACATTTGATATGTTAAATTTAAAATAATTACATTATAATTTAGAATTATTGATGTACAAAAGTTAATTACATCTAAATTTACAAAATCAAAGATGGTTACATACTGTGAAAAAGTTATTTTTTCTCTTGAACATCAAGTTAAGCTGCACTAATTTAATGCACAAGCCTGAATGTTTTAACACATTTTATTTGCACAGTAGGTCTTTGAATTTAGGGAATGCAGCTGATCATTTTTAATTACTAGGGAGGTAGATGTTCGACCTTGACGTCTTGTATCAGTAGTTTAAGGGCCATATGTTGTTTTACCCCATCAAGTGAGAGTGTCATGCTAACAAAGATAAAGTCAGGTGATGAGCAAGTGTCCCAGAATTCAGTATAAAATTATAAACGGGTTGACGAATTTTGATTATTTGACTAATGCCCATAGCAAATCTACAAACAAATTGTAAATAATTATCAAAATTAAGCTTTCCTACATAGTGACTTGCAAATACAACTTCCCCCAGTCCTCCACATCTCCTATAGTCTACTCAGACTTGGTAAGACTCAATTATTTTCAATTTCTCTTTACAATCTTGATGTTCTGCACTATGAGCCTTCATTGAAAAAAAATTGAGACCTTCCTCACAGCAATTGGTTTTTGAACAAAAATTCAACACACCTTAACCAAATACTTGAGCATATATAAAGTTCCCTAGGATTTAAAAAAAAAACAATGCCCAAGTGTGGCTAACAAAACATTATTCCACAGAGAAGAACCAAACGATATCAGATTCAAAGTTATTTGATGCACATCAGCTTGTATTATTTTTGACCCTCACTGCTGCACAGCTTCCTACATTATGGAGAGAAAGGGAATTGTAATTGGAAGGCAATTCACATCCCCTTTAAAGACATACCACCAGTGAGATGAACAGGGGCAAATTCTTTGGAAAAGGCTGAACTGCAAAGAGTCGAGGAAGGAAGACGACATTGCGTATAGGAACTAAAGACACCAATGCTGTTCCACTGAAGGATTGGACTGGAGCCAGAGTTTGGGGGGAGGGGGGTCTCATGAATACCCGACAAGGCTGGGTCGGGGTGTTTAGATAGCTACTCTGTGGGGTAACTACCTAAAGGCATTTTTTCCTTCTAACTCTTTCAGAATAACTATCAGGGTAAAACTGGCAGAACCATCCAGTTAGTGATTTAAATCGCTTCTGACAGATGGTTCCCAGCCCAATGCAATTATCCAAAGGAAGTTAGCACTTCTGGGCAATTGCCCAGGTAAACCTTTTTGTGGGAATTTCCTGGAGAAATTCCCCAGCGCATCACTGGGGTACCCTCCAAATGCAACACTGGGGAACCTGGAAGTTATGGACCCTTCCTTATGTTTGAGAAGACCGAATTACTTAGTATTTTCAACTAAAAAAACTATTTTCTCTAATGATTTCTCAGGTTCTTAAATATAACTTAACTGTACTAGTTTTAGTCAAGAGGTAAGGGCAGCATAGTGGCACAATAGTTAGCACTGCTGCCTCAGTGCCAGGGATCTGGGTTTGATTCCGGTCTTGGGTGACTGCGTGGAAGTTGCACCTTCTCCTCATGTCTGCATAGGTTTCCTCTGGGTGCTCCATTTTCCTCCCACATTCCAAAGATGTGCAGCTTCGGTAGATTAACCATGGTAAAATGTGTGGAGTTATTCTATATTTGAACCATGTGAATTCCTCAATTAGGTTCCACTAACTCTCTCCCTAATATTTGTTAGAAGTAGAAACCCAGAAACATTGCAGTGAAATTGTTATCTTTATCGCAATAGTACTTCTTTAAAGGCCCATCACATGCCATACCCAACCCATTCCTCTCATCGGTCTCATATTTCATACAATCCCTCCCGTGCCACCACATCTTCATTCCATACTTCCCATGTATTTCCCCAGGTAACTTTGTTGTTGGTATCCCCTTCGCTACCACTGTTTATTTCCTCCACTAACTATCCTTCACATGTATTTCGGTGTCCCCTGCCCCAAATCCTTCAGCCTGGTAACGTTGTTGGTCTCCCCTGAGCTGCCACTTTCCTCCACCAAACCCCCATCCCACCGCAATCATTGGCTGCCTCACATATGCTGCCATGCGAGTCAAGTTCCACCCACCAACTAATTAGGAAAGTGCAGACAGACAAAATATATTCTACATATGGGCCACCTGACTCCTTGATTAGATGCTGGCCAGTAATTTATTCCCAAACATTCATTCTGTGACATTCATTGTAACCTCCTCTTAAGAGGGAACAAAATTAGCAAATCTTAGCATTGAAATACATCCGACTGAAATTCGATGCAGCCCTGCAACTTGGGTTTATCTTCTTAAATATTAACAATTTAAACAACGTCTGAGTTTTCAGTCTATGATAACTGAACTACCTGCAAGGAGGTGAAACTGATCATTACAAAAAATGGAACTGATTCATCCAGACCAAAATAAGCAGCACAAGTGATATGGTTGACAATAAAAAGATACGGACACAAAATATTTGGAACATGCAGAGGTAATGGAAGGTGTCACTTGTGCCACACTTTTGAGAATCTAGACCACCGCACTTAATTTGTATGGAGGATGTTTTCATTGGCAGGCACATTGTTCAGCCACGTGGATCTGTTTTTTTTTAAAATTACCACACAAATATACATCAGATCAACCCTGCAATTAGCTGTAATTTAATATCTCCCAAACCTGAAACAGTGCCATTGTAAATTCAGTGTTATCTGGTTGTGGTTTATGATAGAATTGTTATGAAGCTCTGGCCATAGAATGAGGAAATACTCTCATGAGATGTGCATGACAGCATTCCATGCACACACCTGCCCTCCGAACACACCCACATTGGAAGACTTGACTTAATTCATCCTGCAGTACAATGCATGAAGCCTGTATTACATGAACCAGATCTCAACAGGATGCCACAAAACCTCTGATAAATACTCTTTTCACCCTAGTCATAACAACAACAGTGTTAGGCAGTACAAACAACTTTTTATACACATCACATGCAGTCCAACACAGTTTATTTGGATTTAACATATTTTTCCCTTGGATGTGGTGTCCAGAGCGCATCACAACATTTCAAGGCATAGTACAGCTGAAGCATAAATTCTACCCCCTTGCATTCGAGTCCACTCGTGTAAAGGACAGCCTCTCTCAACATCTATACCTCTTTACAACATTTTAATCCACATACCCGGACTCCAAGCTTCTTTGAATCTCATGTGCCTCCAGATTCTCATCACTAAGTGCACTGTGCCATTTTTTTCAAGTCCAGAATGGATAATCTCATATTTGCCTACATTGAAATTCATTTGTGACAGTTTTGTCTGTTCACTTAATCTATCACCTTTGTACAAGTTTCTGTCTACATTGTTTACAATGCTACTTATTTCTGCATCATCAGCAAATGTGGCACATAATGCCCATCCTTCCTCCCTCCAAAATAAAAGATAAATGGTTGGACCTTCTGACACACTGCCTTGAATCTGGTTCAGAATTTGGTCTGGGGTTGGAGAGTGTTTCATGGAGTAAAGAAAAACTTCTTCATTCCAGATTGTACCGCAGCCAGATATACTGCCTGACCATACCCCTATACCTCTGATCCCTGCAAGTGCCTGATCTCAGAAGACATTTAGAGGGGAAAGGAAGAGGAGGAAGAAAGTAAAGTGGTGGGTGAAGGGAAAACTGAAGAATCCTGCTGCTGACTACTGCCCACCAACTGGACCAAGAGCTGTGTGTGAAGATCTTACTTATTAAGAGTTGAATGAAGCTTGACACTCTGTAGTGAAATATTCCATTTAAACCCTCGAATAAAGTTCATGCATGATAAAACATTTTAAAAATCATTTAGACAGACATTTTATCAGCTCATTCAACCCACTCTACATCACCCTCTAAACTGGGTACAATGCAGATTCATTAAAACGATACTTAAAAGGGTTAAATTGATAGATTGGATAAATTTGAGTTTGCATTCCCTTGAGCCGAAAAGGTTGTTAGATGTGATATAATTTAAATTTTTAAAACAATAAAGGGTTTTGTTAAGGTAGATAACCTTCACTGCTGGAGGAGCCCAGAACAACAAAATGCATATAATCTTAAAGAACAGAGCTAGGCGGTTCAAGAGTAAAATTACAATGGACTTTCCCAACACAAGCAGTGCAGGGGAAATCTGGAACTCCCTCCCTGAAAAGAGAGTCCATAAAAAATTTCAAGTTCAGCATCAAGAGTTCTGTTAGGCAAGGTTGTCAAGAATGAGAGAAAAGTCAGGTAAATTAGGTCAAGGACAGATTAGCCATGTGTCTCATTAGTTAGCTGGTTTTCTTCCTGTTCAGTAATGTTCAAAATAAAATTTAAAAATTCATTTTATTTGCGAGTACCCAAGCTTTCCCTCACTTTTTTGATAAAAATGGAAACTGATCAATACCAATAAAAACCCAGAGATAAAACCAAAAGGACCATAGAGTCAGCCACTGAAGCTTTCATAAATGTGCAGGTCATTGAGTCAGGTCCGGCAACATGACATTTTAATGCTGTACTTCGAATTTCCCCTGAACTTTCCACACAGATACCTATTCTGCAAGATGGAAAAAAGGGAAAATAAATACTTATTAGATTTGTGTCATCTGGGTGATTGGCTTTAATGTCCTCAGGTGTGCAAAATAAGTGAACAAGCAAGGAAGATTCAATTGTTCTTCATGGTCCCACAGCAAACACAAGACATCAATCAGTAGGAAGCCTGTCATGTGCCATTTTCAGGTTAAGACCCCTTCATCCTTTTTGTAGCAGTATGCATCTGCTATGGTGTGACTAAGAACATGCAATTGATTCAGGAGAGCTAAAACAGGATAACAATCGAATTGGTAGCTTTAAACCAGCCAATTCAAAGTAAATAGCTATTCACCCAGGATAGAAGTGGGTTTTTAACAGAAGCATGCCTTAGTTGTCATAACCACAGTCCCACAACCATGTTGCTAACCTCAATGAGCCTTCATCTTTGTTGGCAGTCTTAATCATCACTACATTTTACAATAACTTCTCTGGTCAGTGAGAACAAACATGGAGGTCTGAGGCTTCAAATAAAGCTTACATGATACAGTGAAATGAATGATCGATAACTAGAAAATGAGCACAGCCCTTTCATCACTGCTGCCATTCACCACCCAATAGACCACAGTTCGTGCTAGTTATCACCAATCAGTAAAGACCTTGTCCACATCTGTGCTCTAAAGAATACTCATGTCCAACATTCTCCAGCTACAACTGAAGTCAAGGCGGCCATCCTACACGCAAACCAAAATTACCAAAGATTGAAATTAACCAAGCATTATGAATTTAAATACTAAACAAGATGCCATAACTTAAGTTTCCAGAGAGATTGTTAATTTCAGTCACAAATTGTATATTCATGCACAAGTAAGAGTGGGGAAGAAAGAGCAAGAGCTGACTCTAACATGTACCAATGTTAGGACTTGGATATGTGCAACTTCCTGCAATCAGTATTTTTTCCTTTAGATTAATACCCATTTGGAGAACAGACGCTAAAGTCGATTTTAACTTCCTATAGTATAAGAACACAGCAAAATTTACCTTCTCAGCAAATTTTCTTCTGAGTTTTCTTCAGGCATTTCTTGGTTTAAGGCCTCTTGTGAAACATTTGACATTCTGTTTGATGTTGGTTGACTATACACCCGCTCCCATTGTCCCGTCTCATTGTTAAATGTTAGACCCATTGTACGTTCCCCTTGCTGGCCAGAGCCATGGCGAGTAAATCTGCCTTCTGAGCCACTCAATCCATGAGCCCTACCCATGATCCCTCTACTTGGTGGGGTTGGGGAATGGCTGCTACCCTGCCCTAGTGGTTCATAACTGTTTGGCACATGCCAAGAGCTGCTCTCATTGGATGAAAAAAGTTGTGTGGTCCGCTCCCATCGCTGAGTGTCATGGTTAAAAGTCAAAAGATTATGGCAGGCTCTGCAACGGCTAAGATGTCCACCTGATGAATTGGAAGCGTTTTCACCATTTTGCTGCGATGGCCCTGCCCTATTAGGCTCTATGTTATTGTTTAAGATCTCCTGCACCTGCTGGGATTGATTGGACTCGCCACCAACTCGCTGATCCACGTCCTGGAAGCTGTCCATCTCCATGAAATAGCGGCTCAGGTTGCACTGGAGGACATTCCTAACAGACGGCTGGTTGTTCGATCTCTCTTCGCCTGTGCTGCTGTTAACACCAGTGTTACCACTACTGCTTGTGCCAGGGCTCGAGACACTGCTCCCCTCAGAGGCTAATGTGTAAACAGGTTGAGCGTTTGTCTCCTGCTGTCTCAGCACCGATAGTAAGCTTACAGATGATGCACTAGTTCTAGGGGGTGGCATGCTTTCCAATTCAGACCTTGGCGATATGTTCAGCATTGTTCTTGTCCAATCAGACCCACTTAACCTGGAACTTTGTTCCCTGTACCCGGGGGTAGAGTTAGATTGCTGCAGTCCCCCTGAATGGTATGCTGTATGCCCTAATAAACCCCTCCTGCTAGTGGCTGCAGATAAATTTCGAAGAGAGTTGCCAGAGGTCTCGTAGTTAACAGTACTGAATGCAGAAGGGCGGTCAGGAATACGAGGATCAGGTTGGGATAAGGGCCTTTCTGAAGGAATACGAGGCTCAGTCCGTGCAGATGTAGAGGTGGTGGCTGCGGAGGATGTTGACGGAGTACTGTCTTCACTGGGTACAGAAGAGGAGGATGATGATCTCAGGGCAGAACAACGGCTACACAAACAAACCAATCCCATGTGATGAACACACTCCTGTACAGGATAGCTGAAACGGTCTCGAAGCACAGCATATACCGAAGTCCTACCACTTTCACCTGCTGGCAAGGTGTTCTCCTCACTCTGGCTCTGATCTCCTGTTGTTGTACCAGATGACCGTGAGGACAACATGTGTAGAAAATTGTGGAGCAGTGGTGTTCTACGGACAGGCTGTGATTGGAGGAAAGATCGCTGACGATATTGAGCTGTGTCGACGTTATCCAATGGAACTTCACCATCATCATCATTCTAGGAGAGAAAAAGAAAATAATAAGTTGCAGAATCTGTCTTTTCTAATCAAGAATTCTCTATTCCAACCCCAAAACTCTCCTGAAAAACATTTTCAGTTCCCTTTCTTTTGGGAAGGAGGAAAGCAAGAGTGGGAGGAGTTACTGAAGGAAGAAAGATCACCAGGACATGGTGATGTGCATTTGCATCTGTGATGCAACTTTTGGGCAAACACCATGGCCCCAAACCAGGTCATCTGAAAAAATCTCATGACACAAATGGAAGTCACTGTTCACTCAGTCCCTTGTCTGAAAGTACGCTCATAAACAGCAGCCTAAACACCTATTACCAATAATGCGATCAACCTGAAAAGAAGCTCAGGTTACCCTGAAGACCACCAGATATTTTCTTAATCTGGAGTGGGTATCAGGAAATACTCAAACATCCATCAAGCATGTTCATGAGCTACCACGATTATCACCAAATTAATAAGCGAGATCCTGCTCTGCCAATAGTTTGTACCATTTTACTCAAGATCTTTGGGTCCAAATCTGAACTCCAGAACAATTACCCAAAACATGATCCATTGGAATTCAATCACCACACCCTGAAATACCACCACTACAATAATGCCATCTTGTCCACAATGCTCACTTTCACGTCAAGAGACCACAGACAAAACCTAGAAGGTGGCCAAGGAATCCCACATTGTTGATGAGCAATTGTCAGAGGTAAGTTTAGGATTTTAACTTTTCAGGTCGGTGACAAAGGATTCTCAAATTAAAACAATAATTCACTTTCTCCACAGATGCTCAATATTTCACGCACTTGCTTGTATTTCAGATTTCCAGTCTCCCCAAAAATTTGTGGGAGAGAAAACCTTTTTTACAACTTCCGATCAACAAAAGGCAAAAGCCTAGCACAAGCCTGTCAGCCAAACAAAGTTGTATCCTAACCCCAACCAACATCGACAGGACACAGCCATTTCTTATTGGAATTGCCATACTATTCCTGACTATTTAAATTTATTTGCCCACCTCTTCAACAATAACTGCAAGCACCATAGTGAAGGACACAAAAATACTACACCAAAAGCTTGCATAGTCTTGCTGCTTAAAAAATAAATGCTAATGTATCCTCTTGCCAATGCTATGCAATTTACATTCTAGAAATCCTAAAATTGACATTACTGTAAATGTTCCCTTTCTCGTGATTAAAATCCTATTGGGTTATGAGAGATTTATGGAGCATGTTTTACAGTATTCAAATGGTTTTATTATACAGTGCCCAGATCATCAGGCACATAGCCACTTAACTACTGTGAATTGAACTCATCAAGCTGAAGCAACTGTTTCTTTGATATATTTATGGGTAAAAAATATTTCCAAACTAAGTAATATTTTAAATAATCTCAATATTATACAACTGTGCTGTTGATGTATTCCATAAAATAGAACAAACACTGCTGTACAAAGATTTTGAAACATTGCTTTGTCTTGGGACTGTGTCATTAACTTAGGTTCTGAAGGAATAGGGTTAGATGAAAGAATTAAAGGATCATGTGAATCCGAATTCAGACCAACAGGTTTGGGTGGCTTGGTTGTTAAAGGTTTGAGTGTGGGGTTGTTTTACTGGGGGAATGGTGCAAGATATTCACACCTGTAAACTATGAAGCAAACAGATGTGTTGGTGAAGAGATTGTTCGTCACCAAGTTCCAAGGAACTTTAGCTTTTGACCGAGTGTGCCCACAGATGTCAGGTTTTGTAAATGGTAATACTTTCATTCCAAAATAGGATTAAGTTAGGGATTCCCAAGAATAGCTAATTATCATTTCTCCTTGGTTACAAAACTCACATGATTCATATTGTCATGCAGTTGGGCTTTTGAGACAGAAAGAGACCACAGGAAGCCATTGCAGATCAGGTTGCAGACTCTCAAAAATATCGGGGAGATGGGGCCAGATAAGGAGTACCTGCGCACACAGTCTACTGAGGGAAGCAGAGGTTAAATCCCAGCCGAATGAGAAACGGTTGCCATGTTTTCACAATGTTAATTTAAAGGCTGGGCATTGATTTCGATGGAGCACGTCATATCTGGCCTTCGAGGCCTGGGGTTGGTCGAAGACTTCGACCACTGGTCTTACATTGAACACAAAGGACAAGATATTGAGAAGGGCTTGAGATGGCAGGATGCGACGAGTCCTCGCCACCCAGCAAGGCCTAAGGTTTCTCTTTACCAGGACTTCGGGATGATGACATAGTGGAGATGCAAAGGCTTCCATAAAACACTGAATGGACCCTGGATGTTGCTTGTGGGTTGTTGGTATGGTCTTATAAGTACTCATTTTGGGTGAGGAAAACTCCTGCTGCCACGTTTTCCTTTTGTATTTGTTATTTTGGGATTCAGGAATCCTTGCTCATCTCCTCTGAAGTTACAGACAGATCATGTATCCTGAAAAGGACCAGGGTTCTTTTTTCTGTCATTGGTGCCTCTGGTGTTGTTGGAGTGGGGGATGTGTGTACTGGTGCATGCCCAGGCGTGGTCAGCTAATCCTGGAATATCTGGCCTTTCTGGAGTTGGTCTCAGTTACTTGGCTGTGCGGGTAGTGACAGTGGTTATTTGATCACATAGCTCATGAAATGTACAGTGGGCATATCATCTTGTTAGGATTTCTTTGATGAAGGGAAATAAATGGAATCTTGTTGATGACAGGGCCCAAATGGTGTCTCTGGGGTGAGCACAGTAAGAAGTCTCACAACATCAAGTTAAAGCACAAGCTTTTGGAGCGTCGCTCCTTCTTCAGGTGAGTGAAGGGTTGTGTTCACAAACAAGGCACATAGACTCAATTTACAAGATAATGGTTGGAATGAGAGTCTTTACAGGTAATCAAGTCTTTACAGGTACAGACAATGTGAGTGGAGAGAGAGATAAGCACAGGTTAAAGAGGTGTGAATTGTCTCCAGCCAGGACAGTTAGTGAGCTTTTGCAAGCCCAGGTAAGTCGTGGGGGTTACAGATAGTGTGACATGAACCCAAGATCCCGGTTGAGGCCGTCCTCATGTGTGCGGAACTTGGCTATCAGTCTCTGCTCGGCAATTCTGCATTGTTGTGGAGGTTACCTTGGAGAACGCTTATCCAAGGTCAGAGGCTGAATGCCCGTGACTGCTGAAGTGTTCCCCGACAGGAAGAGAATTCTCCTGCCTGGTGATTGTCGAGCGGTGTTCATTCATCCATTGTCGTAGTGTCTGTGCGGTCTCGCCAAAGTACCATGCCTCGGGACATCTTTTCCTGCAGCATATCAGGTAGACAACGTTGGCCGAGTTGCAATTGTATGTACCGTGTACCTGGTGGATGGTGTTCTCACGAGAGGTAATGGCATCCATGTCGATGATCCGGCACGTCTTGCAGAGGTTGCTGTGGCAGGGTTGTGTGGTGTCGTGGTTACTGTTCTCCTGAAGACTGGGTAGTTTGCTGCGGATAATGGTCTGTTTGAGGTTGTGCGGTTTGAAGGCAAGAAGTGGGGGTGTGGGGATGGCCTTGGCAAGATGTTCGTCTTCTTCAATGGCATATTGAAAGCTCTGGAGAAGATGTCATATCTTCTCTAATCTGGGGAAGTACTGGATGACAAAGGGTACTCTGTCCGCCATGTCCATCTTCTGAGGAGGTCGGTGCGGTTTTTCGTTGTGGCGCGTCGGAACGGTCGAGCGCCATATCCTGTTTTTATGAGACCAGCTTTCAGCATCTGGGAGGTGTCTGTTGCGATCCTCCTCATCTGAGCAGATCCTGTGTATACGGAGGGCTTGTCCGCAGGGGATAGCTTCTTTAACGTGTTTAGGGTGGAAGCTGGAGAAGTGGAGCATCGTGAGGTTATCCATGGGCTTGTGGCACAGTGAAGTGATGAGGTGACCGTCCTCAATGGAGATGTGTGTCTCCAAGAATGCAACCAATTCCGCAGAGCAGTCCATGGTTTTATGATTTTAGGATTCTATGGTGAGTCTGATGGTGGGGTGGAACTTGTTGATGTCATCATATAGTTGTTTCAGTGATTGTTCGCCATGAGTCCAAAGGAAGAAAACATCATCCATGTATCTAGTGTATAGCATCGGTTGAAGGTCCTGTGCATGAAGATGTTGGCATATTGAGGTGCGAATTTGGTCCCCATGGTTGTTCCATGTGTCTGGAAGAAGAACTGGTTGTTGAAGGTGAAGACGCTGTGGTCCAGGATAGAAATCATAGAAACCCTACAGTGCAGAAGGAGGCCATTCGGCCCATCGAGTCTGCACCGACCACAATCCCACCCAGGCCCTACCCCCACATATTTACCCGCTAAACCCTCTAACGTACACATCCCAGGACACGAAGGGGCAATTTTTAACCTAGCCAATCAACCTAACCCGCACATCTTTGGACTGTGGGAGGAAACCGGAGCACCCGGAGGAAACCCACGCAGACACGAGGAGAATGTGCAAACTCCACACAGACAGTGACCCGAGCCGGGAATTGAACCCGGGACCCTGGAGCTGTGAAGCAGCAGTGCTAACCACTGTGCTACCGTGCCGCCCCGGATGAAGCGGATGAGTTGTAGAATTGCACCTGGAGATTGACAGTTGTCGGCATGGAGTACTGAGGCAGTTGCAGCAATGCCATCGTCGTGGGGGATGCTGGTGTAGAGTGCCAAGACATCCATTGTGACGAGAAGTGCTCCTGGTTCAACTGCCCCATGTGTGCTGAGTTTCTGTAGGAAGTCCGTAGTGTCACGATAGAAGCTGGGGGTTCTTTGTACAATGGGTTTCAGGATGCCCTTGACATAGCTGGAGAGGTGCTCAGGCAGAGTCCCATTGCCTGCTACACAAGGCCGTCCCATTGTATCTTTGGGAGGCAGTAGAGATCTCCAACGCGGGGAGTACGTGGGATGAGAGCACGGAGGGTGCTCTGAAGGTCCAGATCAAAGATCTTGATCAGTCTGTTGAGTCAGATCTGTGGGTAACCGTCTGTAGTGTTCCTCGTTGTTCAGTTGTCGGTACACTTCTTTGCAGTAATCCGTTCTGTTCAGTATGACGACGGCCCCTCCTTTGTCTGCTGGTTTGATGACAATGTTGCGGTTGGTCTTGAGAGCGCGGATGGCATTGCATTGTGCTTGGGTGATGTTCGGGGCTGTCGTGAGTGCGGCTGATGAATCTGGCATTGCCGCACTTCCTGACGGCTTAGACATACATGTCGAGTCGAGGGCAGCAGCCTTCCGGAGGAGTCCAATTCGATTCTTTCCTCTTCGGTTGCTGCACCGCGGATCTCTCCGTCGGCTGTTCCAGTTCATTGGCTGTCTCATTGTGTTCACTGTTGGCCTCTTGGAGTTTGTGGAAGAACTCCCACAGTCTCATTCGCCTGATGAATTCCCCCGTATCTGCTGCGAGACTGATGGGGTCCATTTTGGTGGTGGGGCAGAAATTGAGCCCTCGGCTGAGAACTTCAATTTCATCTGGTTGAGGTGCGTAGTCCGACAAGTTGACAACGGACTTCCCTGCAGTGGTAATGTTTTCTACTGTGGTACGGGGGGGGGGGGCTTGGTTGCTATTGGTGGTCATGCCGAGTTTCTCAAGTTTCCTGTTCTTGGTGTGCATGTAGATGGCTTAATTCCATTGTCTCGCCTGCTTAGCAGTGTTTCGCAGCTGGCCTGTGTCCTGAGTGCAAGTTGAGAATATGGACTCTATCTTGGTTTCCAGGATGTGGCGTTTGCTGTAGAGCTGGTTGAGGAGTGAGAGAGAGGTGCGACGGCAAAGTCTCTCAGCGTCGTCTGTGTTATAGGTTGACCTGAGTAGGTTCGTGATCTGTAATCCTTTTGGTATCTTGGGTGCTTTCTTGCATCTTTGTAGAAACTTGATGTCTGTGTCAATATGCGTGATCTTCTTGGAGATCCTCTCCACTTGGAACCAGCAGTTTGCGGTTTCGATGGTAGCCATGATGTGGAGATGCCGGCGTTGGACTGGGGTAAGCACAATAAGAAGTCTCACAGCACCAGGTTAAAGTCCAACAGGTTTATTTGGTAGCACAAGCTTTTCCAAGGTTCCCAATGTTCAAACATCTCCCAAGAGGTTTGTGAACACAACTCTTCAGAACTGTGTTCACAAACATCTTGGGAGATGTTTGAACCTTGGGAAACCTTGTGCTACCAAATAAACCTGTTGGACTTGAACCTGGTGTTGTGAGACTTCTTACTGTGCTTATCCCAGTCCAACGCCAGCATCTCCACATCACGTCTCTGGGTCGGCTCTCATTCTAGTGTGCCATTGATTCTAGTTTAGCTTGACCGAGTAGGTTAGAGCAGTCGTAACTGTGTTTATCCAGGTCAAGTGGAGAGTATGCTGGGTGGGGGAGTATGTCACTCTCTCCCAAGTTGTCCCCTTTTGGGAGCTTCTCAATTAATCTCCTTCGAGACTTGGTTCCCCCGGGGATGCAGTATCCTGTTGGCTGTGGGGCCTCCGAGTGCAAGTGTTTCAGTTCAGCGTTATTAGAATCTTTCTTCGGTTGGAGATTAGATTGCAGAGTAGGTTGCCCTCCTCCAAGTTGTCTTATATAGGGACTTCCAGACTGTCCTCCTTCTTGAGGCTTGGGCACCCTTGGAGTCAGTAACCTGGTTATGAGGTTCTGCTCAATATCCTTTTTGCAAAAGTGTACAGTTAGACCACATCTGGCATGCGTTGGCTAATCCCAGTGTTCCTCTCTCTCTGGGGTTTCCTTTCTTTAGCTGGATAAGTGAGGTGCTGATACAGGCACTAATTTGTTGTATTCAGTTCTTTTCAAAAGGAAAATTGTATCTTTCCCCAAGATATCCTGTTGATGGGTTGACAAATTTCTCTTCTCTTTGTTGGTAGGGTTTCCTAATGGTGGGGCCTGATCAGTGCATCTGATATGGCTGGAGAAGAGTGAGGTTTGTTGTGTTGAGTCTTGGCATGGTGCGAGAAACCTTTGCTTACTGGCTCCTGTATACGAGTGTACGCTGCCACGCCTTATACCAAAGGCAGTATTCTGATGTTCCACTTTTTCTGGGGTATCCTTTCATTGCTTGGAAGTCTTGGGATGCTGAGTTAGGTCCCGATTGGTTGTATTTTAGCCCATAAGAAATCTCATATATTCTGTGGTTGTGTCTTTGTTATCTTATAGAGGAGGTTGTGCACCATGGTGCCATGTGCTCATAACTTTACCTTGCTATCCTGAGATTCCCCCATTCTTCCTGATAATGAACAGAACTATGGAATCCCTACTGTGCAGGAGGCCGCCATTTGGCCCATTGAGTCTGCACTGACTCTGCAAAAGAGTATCGTACCTAGGCCCATCCCGTGGGTAATTTTAATCATCTCTTAAGCTTCTAAATGCGAGGGAATAAAATCCTAGCTTGTATAATCCTTCCTTATAATTTAAGGTTTCATTCTGGTAAATCATGCGGCATTTTCTCCATGTCCAATGTATCCTTCCTTAAACGTGATGTGATGCTTAGAACCACTCGAACTCCAGCTGTGGTCAAACCAGGACTTAATATTGCAAAATGCATGACTTGAACCCCTTGTATTATAGTCCTCTAGATACCTTTTTTAGAGTTGAGTTCAACAATATCTAACCCTAACTTTTGTCCCTATTTTGTTTCTACTTTTAGTTATTTTCTGTAGCTGTTCACGGCACTTTAGTGATCCATGTAATTGGAACTCCAAGACTCTTTTAATCTTCACTCTTTCACAAAGTAAAGCGTTCTACCCTTTTTAGGTCCAAAATAAATGATCAAACATTTGCTGAAACTGAAATCCATTTGCTTAATGATTTTGATCAGGACTAAGACATTAGAGATGGAGTTGAGGATGTAGATGAGCACATCAGCAGCTGCAGAAAGGTAATTTCATTCACCCTAAAAAAGGTGACGCAGGTATAAGTGAAATGGGAAATTTTATCACGGGGAAAACACAGAAGGAAGTAGGAATAAGAACAAAAAAGGCTGGAAATACTCAGCAGACTAGACAGCATCTGTGAGAGGTCAATGACCTTTCATTAGAACTGGAAGAAGTTAGAAATGCAACAGCTTTTAAGCAAGTGAAAAGGAGAAGAACAAAAGGACCGGTCTGTGATAAGATGTATGGCAGAAGAACTTGCGTCTAAAGGGTTGTGGTGCAAAGCTAAAGGACTGATATTACACAAGTAATGCAATTGAAAAGAATGTCTTCCATCACCTCCAGCATGTCACCACCAAACATATCTGCTTCACTCCCTTCAATGTTCCAAAGTTATCATTCTCTCAGCGACATGCTGGCCTACTCTTCAGTCAAACCAATAAACCCTTCCTTCCCCACAATATCTTTCCATGTAAGTGCAGGTGGTGCAACATCTGTCTTTTTATCTCCCCACTCACTATCCAAAATCCCAAAACACTCTGTCCTATACTCCTTAAAATTTATTATATCACATTCACTGCACTAAGATATGCTCCATAAAATGCAGGTTAGGTGACTACTTTGCAGAACACCACTGTTCCGTCCACAAGTGTGACCCTCAGCTTTCCGTAGCCTGTCTTTATGATTCTCCACCTTGCTCTCATGCCATACTCCCTTGGCCCACTGTAGTGTTCCAATAAAGCTCAATGGAAGCTCAAGGAATAGCACCTTTGGATTAGACATCTCAGCGTCCTAGATTTAACCTTCAAGGTCAAAAATTTCAGACTGTAACCACTGTCCCCATTTTATTTGCTCTTTCTTTGCAGGTTTTGGTTTTATTGTCTTGTTTTTCTTCATTTTCTTTTTCCATTTCAGACTGTAGCTGTTCATCATTCTGCCATTCACATCTCCTCTAGACAGGTCATTTTATTTTGGTGGACATGGAGTAACACAAGAAGTTATCAGGGGAGCCTTATCTGTGATTGACACAATGGGATCAGCAAGGCCATATGGGATGGCTAGGTTAAGAGATGGCCATGAATATAGGTTCAAAATGTTACTTCAAAAGGAAAAAAGGATCTATCAAAGAATTATTGAGCAAAGATTATGCAATTATGAAACAATAAGATAGAACTAGACTACATTTAATTTGTGTATCTCAAGGCCCAAATTAAAATTTGATATCACAAGTGTGCAGCAGAATATCATAGAAAGCTAATCAAATATAGCAAACTACCGTTTGGCTGAAGTTAATTTTAATAATTACAGTTTTGTTTTCAAATTGCTATCTCCCAATGGCACACAAACAAGCTATAATGCCCTTGCAATTTCATGCCTGGAAATTTATAATGCAATAATATCTCTCAAGTATTGAATGCTTAATAGTAGTATCAGATTTACTCTCCAGCAGAAACCCAACATCCACAGCATCAAGACAAAGTGCATTCAAATATTAGTTTTTGAAGGGCTGTTTAAAGCAACATACACACCGAGTACGGTAGTGTTAACTGCATGATTCTATTAATCATTTTCTATTACTTTTACATTCAATTCATTACGATGCATCAAGCCTTAAAAAAAAAATGATTTCATATGTAAGCAAGTCATAAATATTCTTCACCGTTAGGGGGCATTTTTTAAGCTAATAATTAGAATTAATACAAGCTCACAGCCTGTGGCATCCTTGGTATATTTAAAATTTCTCCCTCTCTCTCTAGCTCAAACACTTTACCAAGTGGTATTCTTGTAGGTGTAGCTGTGTCCAACTTGTTGCCCATGACTTTGTCAATGAGCCTTTCCTTATTATCCCCTCCATAATCTTTGCATTTGGTTCTCGAGCGATGTTCTCATTCTCTGATGTTGGTAAAATCAGTTTTGCAGCAAGATGATTACCAATGTGGAGCAGGAATGAAATAGACCCCAGCAACAGGTGAGAAAATAATGCTCATGAGCTGCTGCAATTTCCACAAGAGAAGAAAACCTGGCAGGGTAGGGTTAGAAGAAAGTTGCGGGTGGGAGGTCTTGGCATTGCAGGGGTGATGGATACAAATGCATCCGAAGCACTGTCACCCGTTATAATTGACAAACTTCTTTTATTTTTATGCCAGCATCTCTCCAAGTTTTGAAAAAGCAAGGATGCAACATGTCAGTATCCAATGCCCAGGATGACTAAAAAGAGGGCGAACTACAGTACAAGAGACAACTAGCAAGCGTAAGTACTTCTGCAAGTATTTAAAAGGAAGTCAACAGCTAGAGTGAGCATTGGTCCCTTAGAGGATGAATTAGAGGGATAATGGAAACAAAGAAATGACAGAGACATACAACAAGTTTTTTTTAAAAAATCTGTCGTCATAGTAGAAGACACAGAAAGCATCCCAGGAATAGTAGAAAATCAAGAGGCTAAGGAGGGAGGAATTTAAACAATCACGAGGGAAAGAAAAATCTATTAATAAAACAAATGAGACTAAAGATTGACAAGTCCCCCGGACCTGTTGACCAGCATCCTAGGGTCTTAAAGAAGTGGCTACAGAGATAGTGGATGCATTGTTTATAATCTTTCAAAGTTACCTAGATTCTGGAAAGGTCCCAGCAGATTGGAAAACCGCAAATGTAACAGCACTATTCAAGAAAGGGGACAGAATTAAATAAACTAGAGGCCAGTTTGTCTAACATCTTTCATTGAGGAAAATGTTAAAATCCATTAATAATATAGCAGTTACAGGTCATTAAGAAAATAATAAATCAGAGTCAATATGGTTTTGTGAAATTATGAGTTATTTGAGGATGTAAGAAAGGGGGGTGGATAGAGGGGAGTCAGGAGATGTAGTATATTTGGATTTTCAGAAGGCATTTGATAAGGCACCACAATTACTATACGAGATAAAAGCTCATGGTGTTGGAGGTGATACATTAGTGGAGGATTGGTCAACAGACCAGAAACAGAGAATCAGGATTAGAGAGTCATTTTCAGGTTGACAATCTCATGGGAGTGCCAGAGAGATCAGTACTAGTACTTCATGAAGCCAAATTTGCTGATACAAAAATAGGTAGGAAAGCAAAAGTTATGAGGATACAAATAGCCTGCAAAGGGATACACAACAGAAAAGTGAATTGACAAAAAAAATGGCAAATGGAACATAATGTGGGAGAATGTAAAGATTGTCAATGTTGGCAAGAAGAATAGAAATTTACATGGAGAAATACTGAAGAGTGCTGATATCATTAACACGAATCACAAAATGTTAACATGTAGGTACAGCAAGTAATTCGGAAGACAAATTGAATGCTGGCCGTTATTGCAAGAAGGAAGGAATGTAAAAAAAACGTTACAAGAAGGGAAGCCTTCTGACAGCTGTACAGGGCATTGTTAAGATTGCACACTTTTGGTCTCCTTACTCGAGGAGGGATACACTTGCATTGGGAACAGTTCAGAGAGGCTGATTGTTAGGATGAAGGAGTTGTCTTATAAGGAAAGATCAAGCAAGTTGGTCCTATACCCATAGAAGAATGAGAGGTTGTCTTATTTGAAACATATATTAGATTCTGAAGGGGTTCGACAGAGTAGATGGTGGGCAAATCGAGAACAAATATTGCATATCCTATTCAAGATGAAGGAGGAGGAGAAATTTCTTATGAGAGGATCTTATGTCTTTGGAATTCTTTCCAAGTGAGCAATGGAGACTGGGTCACTGAATAAATTCAAGTGTCAGATAAACAGATTTTTGACTGATAAGGAATTTAGGGTTGTGGGGGACAGGCAGGAAAGTGGAGTTAAGACCACAAATCAATAAGCCATCTTCACGTGGCAGAGCAGGGGGCTGATAGCACTAATGGCCTCCTCCTGCTCTTATTTCTTATGAACTTTTGAAGTTAAGCTTTGAGAAAACCACAAAAAATGGCTTTTCGGCCAGTTATCAGGGAACTTTCTGCATCTATGATACCATAATCCCATGGTATGAATGTGCCTTTTGCAACAGAGAGGAAAGTGAGGAAAATTCTATCACTGATGTTTATTTGTCACAAGTAGGCTTACATTCACACTGAAATGAAGTTACTGTGAAAATCCCCTAGTCGCCACACTCCAGCACCTGTTCAGGTACACCGAGGGAGAATTCAACATAGCCAATTCACCTAACCCGCACATCTTTGGACTGTGGGAGGAAACTGGAGCACCCAGAGGAAACCCACGTGGACACGGGGCGAATGTGCAAGCTCCACACAGACAGTGACCCAAGCCGGGAATCAAACCTGGGTCCCTAGCGCTGAAAGGCAGCAGTGCTAACCACTGGCCGCCCGCTGAATAGAAAATGGAAAGAATTAGTCAGCTTACAACTACATCTTTGATTCCAAGATATCTCATTTAGACTCTGGTCAGAACCATCAAATGCTACTGCTGCCTTCATTACCAGTCCTGTTGCATTGAAAATTAACAAATCTGTTACATATGGACACTCTTCAGAAACCCCTCCTGACATTGAATTATTTCTTCATCGTACTAAATACTCCTACCTCTGAAAGACCTGCTTCTGCCCAACAGATTCCAGAAGTCTCATCTCTTCCCCATGGATGCATAGCCAATATCAGTAAATTTGCAAATTCACATTTTTGAAAGGTTTGAAAGATTGGAATCATCAATAATTTTCCAGCCTTTGGGTACCATTCCAGCATTCACTGGGCTTCACATTTCCAATATTGTATCGCTTACTTCTTTATTTTTGTATTGGATACCGTGTGGTCAGGAGCACTAACAATTTCAAAAAACACACTTTCTTTAAAACATCTGTATTTAGTGTACATTATCTACATAGCAACTGGGTTTTATTTAATTAACTTATTATTTTTTATTTTTTCTGTCCATTTGTCTCCCTCTCCTAAATGCAGCAACATTATATTGAGTTAAAACTGTTTATATTGAATACATTATTTTGTGGCATATTCCCAATATTTTTCATGCATGAACCCACAGAGTTGTAGTCGGCTATTCAACAGTGAAATAAAAAAAATAGACTGCTGGATAAACTCAGCAGGTCTGGCAACATCTATCTGTTAACTCAGCATCTGTGGGGAGAAACAGAGTTAACAGATGCTGCCAGGCCTGCTGAGTTTATCCAACATTTTCTGTTTTTTATTTTAGATTTCCAGCATCCGCAATATTTTGCTTTTATTCAAGAGTGAATCTTTACTGTCTTTTCTCAATAAACAACATGTACAATTCCACCACGGATTGCTAATATAGCAACCAAGGGTGTAAACACTGGCTAACCTTCTAGTTCACTAATGTCAAGGCTAACTGTAGAACAGCAGCTGTCAGGTGATCTCAGCCAGGCGATGTCCGTAAAGTTCAGAGATTAACCCAGATCTGTATGCTGCCAAATGTCTCCCAGAGAACTCAAAAGACTGATAATATACAAAGCAAGAAAATCACCTGCTGGTTTGAAGGATTGACAATTGCAGTCAAGAGGTTGTGTCCCAGTGAATCGAATCTTACAAGTCTGCAAAACACAAAAACAATATAATTCACCTAATGTCATGTGCTAATGGGCAGAGACAGAAATGGAAGAAACCACAAATGATATAAATGAAAATGTTCTTCTGAAATCAGTTTTCATTAAAGAAAAACATGTCTACAAAGAAAAATACTTAACACACCAAGAAATCCCACTGCAAGGAAGCTAGAATTTTTTTTTAATCACTGCAGATGAAATATCGAGGGTTGGTTTAGCTCAATTGGCTGGACAACTGGTTCATAGTGCTGAGCAAGACCAACAGCACGGGTTCAATTTCCTGACCAGCTGAGATTATTCATGAAGGCCTGCATTCTCAACCGTGCCCCTCACCTGAGGTGTGGTGGTGCTCAGGCTAATTCACCATCAGTCAGCTCTCCCCCTCAAAGAGAGAACAGCCTATGGTCATCTGAGACTATGGTGACTTTATTACCTAGCACAATCTGGATCTAGCTACAACCTGACCTTCCTAAACAATCACTTGCTTAACCATATAGGTTCGTATAAGCAATTGCATGGCATTCATATTTCCCCTGTTCATAGAATTACCGAATAGAATCAGAGAACCATTACAGCACAAATGGTCAGTCTTTTACAAAAGCAATTTAACTCGTCCCACTCTCCTATCCTTGCCCCATAACCCTGAAATTCCTTTTAGGTGCTTATCCAGTTCACTTTTGAAAGCCACGATTGAATCTGCCTCTATCATACACTCACTTTGTAAAACAATCTCTCATGCCACCTTAGGTTCTTTCACCAATCTTATAATCGGTGTCCTCTAGTTCTTGAACTTATCAATGGAATAGTTTCTCACTGCCTATGTTGTCACAATACTTCATTATTTGAGTACCTCTATCAAACCTCCTCTCTATTTTCTTTTCACCTGAACACTACTAGTTTCGCCAATCAATTCTAATAACTGATCTCTCATCTCTGGAACCATCTTTTCTGCATCAGCCTTCACATCCTTCCTGAAGTGTTATGCCCAGATTGGGCACAATATTCCAGTTGAGGCAAACCTGTGTTCTACAAAAGTTCATCATAAACTTCTTTGCTATTGTATGCTACATCATCTTTATTTTTAAAAAGCGTAGGACCCTCCATTGCTTTTAAATCCACTTTCTCAACAAGACCTCACACTTTCAACAATATTCCCAAATACCCATGAGTCTCTTGGTTCCTGCGCCCTCTTCAGAATTGTACGATTTAGTTTATATTGTATTTTCTCATTCTTGCTACCAAAATGTACCACTACATACTTGTCTGTGTTACATTTTTATCTGCCGGATGCATGATGGATTTGGGGGAGGGGTAGAGTATGAAAGGCAGGGGAATTGCCCTGTTAGTTACAAGAATACTGAGGGGAAATGCAGGAAGACACATACCTCAGAGGTACAACTGGGCTGATTTCAGAAGTATACAATCAATCATGCCAACTACCTTGTAGAATGACAAAGTAGAAAGAATATTAAGTTCTAAGTCAGTTCCTTTCATTGCCTGATACTGCATTGTGTACTTCCCAACAGAGCACGTTGCTTGGCTATTAGGAGCAGAAACGGACTAAATTTTTCATAATGTGTGACTTTGACAAGAGAAAAGGTATGACAAGAGGAAGTAATTTTGTTTTAAAATCAGGAGAAAATACATAACCAGAACTTCATTTACAATACAGTCTGCAAATATTGCTCATGATCGGTCACAACAAATCAATTAACTGCATGATTTTGTGAAGGACCCACAGCCGCCAGTTATTTGCTATGTCATTATCCAGCAAACACAGTAAGAGTTTTAACAACACCAGGTTAAAGTCCAACAGGTTTATTTGGAAGCAAATGCCATTAGCTTTCGGAGCGCTGCTCCTTCGTCAGATAGAGTGGAAATCTGCTCTCAAACAGGGCACAGAGACACAAAACCACAAAATTTTGTGTCTCTGTGCCCTGTTTGAGAGCAGATTTCCATTCCACATTATGATTATCCAGCAAAGCCATGATAACTCCCAGTAAAAATTCAGTAGTGGAGCAAATAGTGTCAATTACATTCCCTCTTTCTCAGATGGAACAGAAATAAAGATGTGATGCACGTTATCCAAGACAATCCAATGATTAAACAAATAAAACCATTCTTCCAGTACGCTGTGGCACTTTTTACGATAAAGCCACTGCTGAGCGCTTAAACAGATAAAGCAGCAAATAATTCTCTATCCACTTTGTCAGTCAAGATTCATTATTTTAACCAATAATCCCATCAGATTCTCGAGGGGAAACATTCCCAGGAGTAGGAATAAATCTATTTACACAGGAGATTGAAGAAAAGTAATTTTCAAACAAAAACTGGAGCATAAAGCACATTTGTACATCTTCCAGAAAATATAGCGGCAAATAAAATATTTAATCAGAGTTCCTGCTCCAAATAACCAACCAGCTGTTAAGCAGTATACATGTGGGTATCAGGTAAGAACAGGATCAGACTAAACTATGGCTGAATAGCCCACTGCCTATTATTAGAACCATAGAACATTACAGCACAGAAACAGGTCTTTTGGCCCTTCTTGCCTGTGCCGAACGATTTTTGTGCCTAGTCCCACTGACCTGCACCATATCCCTCCACACTCCTCTCATCCATGTACCTGCCCAAGTTTTTCTTAAAATGTTAAAAGTGAGCCCGCATTCACCACCTCATCTGGCAGCTCATTCCAAACTCCCACCACTCTGTGTGTGAAGAAGCCCCCCCTAATATTCCCTTTAAACTTTTCCCCCCTCACCCTTAACCCATGTCCTCTAGTTATTTTCTCCCCCAGCCTCAGTGGAAAAAGCCTGCTTGCATTCACTCACTCTATCTATACCCATCATAATTTTATACACCTCTATCAAATCTCCCCTCATTCTTCTACGCTCCAGGGAATAAAGTCCGAACCTATTCAACCTTTCTCTGTAACTCAGTTTCTCAAGTCCCGGCAACATCCTTGTAAACCTTCTCTGCACTCTTTCAACCTTATTAATATCCTTCCTGTAATTAGGTGACCAGAACTGCACACAATACTCTAAATTCGGCCTCACCAATGTCTTATACAACCTCATGATGTGGAGATGCCGGCGTTGGACTGGGGTAAACACAGTAAGAAGTTTAACAACACCAGGTTAAAGTCCAACAGGTTTATTTGGTAGCAAAAGCCTCACAAGCTTTCGGAGCCTTAAACCCCTTCTGCAGGTGAGTGGAAATTCTGTTCACAAACAGGGCATGTAAAGCCACAAACTCAATTTACATGAATAATAGTTGGAATGCGAATACTTCCAGCTAATCAAGTCTTTAAGATACAAACAATGTGAGTGGAGAGAGCATCAAGACAGGCTAAAGAGATGTGTATTGTCTCCAGACAGGACAGCCAGTGAGACTCTGCAGGTCCAGGCAAGCTTTGGGGATTACAAATAGTGTGACATGAACCCAATATCCCAGTGGAGGCCGTCCTCATGTGTGCGGAACTTGGCTATCAGATGCTGCGACAACGGATGAATGAACACCACTTGACAATCACCAGGCAACACTGTTCTGTTCCTGTTGGGGAGCACTTCAGCGGTCACAGGCATTCGGCCTCTGATATTCGGGTAAGCGTTCTCCAAGGTGGCCTTCACGACACACGACGGCGCAGAGTCGCTGAGCAGAAACTGATAGCCACGTTCCGCACACGAGGACGGTCTCAACCGGGATAATGGGTTCATGTTACACTATTTGTAATCCCCACAGCTTGCCTGGACCTGCAGAGTCTCACTGGCTGTCCTGTCTGGAGACAATACACAACTCTTTAGCCTGTCTTGATGCTCTCTCCACTCACATTGTTTGTATCTTAAAGACTTGATTAGCTGGAAGTATTCGCATTCCAACCATTATTCATGTAAATTGAGTTTGTGTCTTTATGTGCCCTGTTTGTGAACAGAATTTCCACTCACCTGAAGAAGGGGCTTAAGGCTCCGAAAGCTTGTATGGCTTTTGCTACCAAATAAACCTGTTGGACTTTAACCTGGTGTTGTTAAACTTCTTATTATACAACCTCACCATAACATTCCAACTCCTATACTCAATACTTTGATTTATAAAGGCCAATGTACCAAAAGCACTCTTTATGACCCTATCTACCTGTGACGCCACTTGAATTATGTATCTGTATTCCCAGATCCCGCTGTTCTACTGCACTCTTCAGTGTCCTACCATTTACCTTGTATGTTCTACCTTGGTTTGTCCTTCCAAAGTGCAATACCTCACACTTGTCTGCATTAAACTCCATCTGCCATTTTTCAGCACATTTTTCTAGCTGGTCCAAATCCCTCTGCAAGCTTTGAAAACCTTCCTCACTGTCCACTACACCTCCAATCTCTGTATCATCAGCAAACTTGCTGATCCAATTTATCACATTATCATCCAGATCATTGATATAGATGACAAACAACAATGGACCCGGCACTGATCCCTGTGGCACACCACTAGTCACAGGCTTCCACTCAGAGAAGCAACCCTCCACTACCACTCTCTGGCTTCTTCCATTGAGCCAATGTCCAATCCAATTTACTACCTCTCCATGTATACCTAGCGACTGAACCTTCCTGACTAATCTCCCATGCGGGGCCTTGTCAAAGGCCTTACTGAAGTCCATGTAGACAACATCCACTGCCTTCCCTTCATCCACTTTCCTGGTAACCTCCTCGAAAAACTCTAATAGATTGGTTAAACATGACCTACCACGCACAAAGCCATGTTGACTCTCCCTAATAAGTCCCTGTCTATCCAAATATTTGTAGATCCTATCTCTTAATACTCCTTCCAATAATTTACCTACTACTAACGTCAAACTTACCATCCTATAATTTCCCGCATTATTTTTTGAGCCTTTTTTAAACAACGGAACAACATGAGCTATCCTCCAATCATCCGGCACCTCACCCGTGGATACCGACATTTTAAATATATCTGCCAGGGCCCCTGCAATTTCAACACTAGTCTCCTTCAAGGTCCGAGGGAATATCCTGTCTGGTCCTGGGCATTTATCTACTCTGATTTGCCTTAAGACAGCAAGCACCTCCTCCCCTTTAATCTGTATAGGTTCCATGACCTCCCTACTTGTTTGCCTTATTTCCATAGACTCCATGCCAGTTTCCTTAGTAAATACAGATGCAAAAAACCCATTTAATATCTCCCCCATTTCTTTTGGTTCCATACATAGCCGACCACTCTGATCTTCAAGAGGACCAATTTTATCCCTTACTATCCTTTTGCTCTTAATATACCTGTAGAAGCTCTTAGGATTATCCTTCACCTTGTCTGCCAAAGCAACCTCATGTCTTCTTTTAGCCCTCCTGATTTCTTTCTTAAGTAGTTTCTTGCACTTTTTATACTCCTCAAGCATCTTATTTGCTCCCTGTTGCCTATACATGTCATACATCTCTCTCTTCTTCTTTATCAGAGTTCCAATATCCCTCGAGAACCAAGCTTCCTTATTCTTATTCACTTTGCCTTTAATCCTGACAGGAACATACAAACTCTGCACTCTCAAAATTTCTCCTTTGAAGGCCTCCCACTTACCATTCACATCCTTGCCAGAGAATAGCCTGTCCCAATCCATGCTTTTTAGATCCTTTCTCATTTCTTCAAATTTGGCTTTTTTCCAGTTTAGAACCTCAACCCGAGGACCAGATCTATCTTTATTCATGATCAAGTTGAAACTAATGGCGTTATGATCACTGGAACCAAAGTGTTCCCCTACACACACTTCCGTCACTTGTCCTAACTAGTTTCCTAATAGGAGATCTAATATTGCATCCTGTCTAGTTGGTACCTCTATATATTAATTTAGAAAATTTTCCTGAACACATTTTACAAACTCTAACCCGTCTAGACCTTTAACAGTATGGGAGTCCCAATCTATATGTGGAAAATTAAAATCCCCTACTATCACAACTTCATGTTTCCTGCAGTTGTCTGCTATCTGTCTGCAGATTTGCTCCTCCAATTCTCACTGACTATCGGGTAGTCTATAATACAACCCCATTAAGGTGGTCATACCTTTCCTGTTTCTCAGCTCCACCCATATGGCCTCGGTAGACAAACCCTCTAATCTGTCCTGCCTGAGCACTGCTGTAACATTTTCGCTGACTAGCCATGCCCCCCCCCCCCCCCCCCCCCTTCATCCCGTCTGAAACAGAACATTGAGCTGCCAGTGCTGCCCCTCATGTAGCCAAGTTTCACTAATGGCTATAATGTCATAATTCCATGTGTCAATCCACGCCCTCAGCTCGTCTGCCTTCCCCACACTACTCCTGGCATTGAAATAGACACACCTCAGAAGATTACCACCACGCACAACCCTTCTATTTGTGATTTTGCATGAACTATCATCATTTATTTTCACCCCCGCTCCACTATCTGCTCTATCACTCTGGTTCCCATCCCCCTGCAAATCTAGTTTAAACCCTCCTCAATAACACTAGCAAACCTCCCTGCAAGTATATTGGCCCCCTTGTAGTTCAGGTGTAACCCGTCTCTCTTGTACAGGTCCCACCTGCCCCAGAAGAGGTCCCAATGATCTAGAAATCTGAAACCCTGCCCCCTACACCAGTTCCTCAGCCACGTGTTCATCCGCCCAAGCATCCTACTCTTACCCTCACTGGTACGTGGCACAGGTAGCAATCCTGAGATTACTACCCTCGGGTTCCTGCTTTTTAACTTCCTACCAAGCTCTCTATACTCAGACTTGAGGACCTCCTCACTCTTCCTTCCTACGTCATTGGTACCAACGTGTACCATGACATCTGGCTGATCACCCTCCCATTTCAGAATGCTGTGCACGCGATCAGAGACATCCCTGACGCTGGCACCCGGGAGGCAACAAACCATCCGGGAGTCTCTGTCACGTCCACAGAACTTCCTGTCTGTACCTCTGACAATCGAGTCCCCTATCACTACCGCTCTCCTCTTCTTCCACCCTCCCTTCTGCGTTGCAGAACCAGACTCAGTGCCAGAGATCCGGCTGCCGCAGCTTGTCCCAGGTAAGGCATCCCCCACAACAGTATCCAAATCGGTATACCTGTTGTGGGGGGGAATGGCCACAGGGAAACCGTGCTCTGCCTGCCCTTTCCCTCGCTTGACGGTAACCCAATTACCTGTGCTCCGTGCCTTTGGCGTAACTGCCTCCCTGAAGCTACCATCTATAAACTCCTCATTCTTCCGAATGATTCAGAGGTCATCCACCTCCTGCTCCAGTTCCCTAACGCGGTTTGTTAGGAGCTGCAGCTGGATGCACCTCCTGCAGGTGTCGTTGTCAGGGACACCGGAGGTCTCCCTGACTTCCCACATCATGCAAGAGATGCATTCCAACATCCTGCCTGGCATTCTTTCTACTCTGAAGAAACAATAACAACTTACCGGAACCTACCCTCACCTCTGCTTGTTCACGCCGAAGCCTGTTTGAGCCAAAGCCGTCCCACTCTGCTCCCTCTCACAACGCTGCCCGCTGGATAGAGCGGCCTGCTTTTTAAACCTTCTGCGCGCTACTGGCTGACGTCAGAGAAAAAAAAAACTTCCCAGGTCTCACTGGGGCCTACTTCCGGTTTTAGACTTCTGGCTGCCTTACAAAAACTCCGAAAAAAGAAATAAAAATAAATAAAGCTATAAATCCCTCTTTCCTACTAGCTTTCCTCACTTGAATCACCTCTCTAGCTGCTCCTCTGGAACAATTGTCTAGATTCAGACTGAAAATGATCACCTGGACAAAGTATCAAGGCACTGGTAGCTTGGCTCACAGCACGCACTGTTTTCAAGAGATAAAGCAAGAAGCCAGTTGTATCTGGTTACCAATTTGTTAATAAAAAGGTTGCAAATTTCTGTTTGTGAAACTTGCCAAGTCATGAATGATTTGTAACTAAACTAAGATATTAAATGAGGTTTGAGAAAGACAATAGTGTTACATTGGTGGCAACAGCACAACATAAATGGTATTGCACGGAATCAGAAATCCAGACTGAGACCTCAAACACAAACATAGTAAATTGAATTTGATAAATTTAGTGACTTGTGGCTGATAAGAATCAAAAGAAAAATGGCAATGAAAGATCCCAGAATGCAGTAACAGCCAAACTGATTCACCAATATCCTTCAGGATAAGGGACCCACCTCTCTTAACCAGCATGTGCTGGAAGTCACTCCAGTATTGCACTATGTGATTGAATCTTAATGCCCTCCAATATGCTCACAGCAAGCCACTCAGTTGTAAAATAATCACCATCTTATTGAGGCACCTGGAGACAATGAATTCAAGCAAGTTCTCCAACATGGTCAATTTATTATCCAACATTGCCAGGAATATAATAAAATGATCAGAATGATGTTAGGCAATTGTGACTTAAAGTTGCCTACTATAGTGCATCAATAATTTGGCATTTATAAAAGAGCTCTTAACTGGCCCATGCAGAACCCAATATATTGATAGGTATCAGAAAGAGAAAACAGTTACTCAAGATCTCTAATCAGGCAAAGAGAGATGATTGCAAGTGATGTAGCCCGTTACTTGCATTATAAGATTGAAGCTAAAATTCTAAACATACTCCCACACTCCAAGTGACATCAGTTTAGCACCGACATGCCAAGCATTTACATTGGCAATCTTTAGCTTTCTTGTCAAAATAGGAAACTAGATACACACCAATGGAAACAGCCACCAGAATTGCTCAAAATGTATAATTTCCTACCACTGAAGAGGAGTCATTTTGACTCAAAACATAACTCTGTTTCTCTCTCCACAGATGGTGCCAGACATGCTGAGTTTTTGCAACTCTATCTGCTTTTATTCCTCCCACCAACATGAGTAGTCATTGTTTTATTGCTCTGAACAAAGGTTTTGTTAAACCTCATTTAATGCAACAGCCTTCAAAAGGGCATTTTGTGTGCACTTCAACTGACTAGAAAAGTATTTCAACACCAAACAATAAATATTGCTTTAAACAGAAGGCTCACACAATCAACTCAACTGCAAGGAAAAAACTTGATATTTTTAAAGAAACACAAGATTCACACCTTAATGCAGCAACATTCCCTTTCCAGAAAGCATCAAATGTAATAGACAGTGGCTGAGATAGACAGCTTTGTGCATACACACCTGACCCGCTCCATTTCACTCGCAGTTTTCACCACAGCAAATGGCTCTCGTCGACTCCAGTCCCAGAAGTGGATTTCATTTGCAGTAGCTATCAACAGAAGCTGTGCCATAGGATGGAAGGCTAAAGATGCGATGGCTACATTATTCTCAGTAAACCAACTCTCACTGCCTCCCTGAAAGAAGAACAAGTTGCTGAAGATCATTCATGATTGCCAATATCTGTTATCCAATGTAGCACCCCAAAGTTTTATTTAGGAGCATGAAAATAAACAAAAAACATCTGAAAGATATTACTTTTATACTCCCCACTCCCCCGCCCAAGTTCGCTCAGTGACCAATGGATCAGTGTCACGAAACTGCATGATATGCAATGCTGGTTCTCAAACAAGTACCTAACTCTAAAATCTCAGCTTTTTAAAAAAAAAAACAGGTTTACCTCATGCAAAATCACATGATAAACATTTCCTATCTAATTCCTACTGGCTGATTAGCTCTGATATTTGAATTATTGCATCAATGAGCAATCATTTATTTCTCTCAAACACTTCTTGTACTCACTCGAGCTGAGGTTTTCCACACTTACATGTAAATCCCAGATTCGAACTTCCCCATCTAGACATCCAGATGCCACAAGCCCTTGGATCGTGGGGTGAAAGGTCACACACCAGGGTGTCCTTCTATGACCCACCAGTGAATGAATACACCTTCCAGACTTGACTTCAGTGATGTAAATATTATGATTTACATGGGTGGAGGCCATCAAGGTCCTAAATGAAAATGGCAAAAGAATAGTCAAGCACCAAATGGCTATTAACTATTACTAGAACATGATTTACAAACTAAAGACACATTGTCCATCATGCTTCAGTTTCATAACTAAAAATACAGGGGTCACATTTATTGGAAACACATTACAGTAAGAACCTGTGGTTTCCAAGAATCTCAATTTCAACTGGGTTGAAGGGACAGTAGAATGGAGAAAGTATTGTAAAACGGCCAAAAATATTTAAGTGACATGAAAAGTTGTTTGACATGATTACAACACAGCTTGAGGACAGTGGAAAGGGGATGGAAATGGGAATGTTCTTGACTTTGATAGCCATGTACTGGACAGTCACTTCTTCTGGTAAAATGAGGTCAAAACAACAATGGTCTCCTCTCACCTGCGTGCAACATACCCAAACTGCACAAAATGAAAGCCGGTCAACTTTTAGTACTTGTTGAATAATAGGCCAAATACTCAAAGGTCATTTTGAAAGTTTTTCAAACAATCCTACAGCCAAGTGCTCTGTTCACTAATATTGAACTAAGATAATAAATATTAACATTGAAGTTTTTCTCAGAACATCTCAAACCAAATGGTATAGACACTAGCTTCTACACACAACTTCAGTCTTTCACTGTTAGTTTAATTTTGTATGCATTATAGCACAAAGAACCAACTTATTTTAGCATATTTACCCTGACAGGAATGTGCAAGTTAATATTTGTCCAAACATGCCTGGTTCACACAAGAAACACAACTCTTGATTTTAAAAGCAATCATTTCAGAACAAACAAAGCAAAACAAACAGAGCATTAAAACATACAGGGCACATCAACTTTAAAAGGTCTTCATTTAAAGATAGATTTTTAAAAGTGTGATTAAAACAACATGTATAATTCATTAATACTGATCAAAATTATTGCTGGCAGCTCCATAAAAATGAGAAAATTTACAATTATATCCACAAGCTTCAATTTTGTTTTTTAAGCAAATCCTCCTGCAAAATGACCCAAGCGTTCATCCTATTATAAGACAGAAAGAATAAATTGATATTCTGGCCTCTTAAGCACGACTGATTTTTTTTGGTTTATATATCCAATTCAATCCAATCAAAGTCCAATTCAGAGTCTCAACAAGTGAGACATCCCCAATCCAAGCTGACAAGACAGGGCTCTCACCTCCTGTTTTGGGCTTGATCTACATGATCCACACTGATTGGAGCAGGCATTGCACCTCCTCCAAGGTTTGATCTCATTTGCATCTTAGCCAAAAGGCCGAGATGCCGCTTTTAAAAATTGCTTCAAATGAAGCCACAATGTAACCTTATGACTTCAACCAAGTACAGCATGTCAATACTACACTTGATCTTAGCCAAAAGGCCGAGAAGCACTACTGATTTCTATCACTCCATGTCTGCAGTTGCCCAGAACCTAAACTCTGAAATTCCCTCCCTTGTCCTCTATATCTCCCACTCCTCCTTTAAGATACTCCTTAAAAGCTACTTATTTGAAGTTTTCTGCTTACCTTTCCCAGTAAATCCTTAGGAGGTTCAGTGTCAAATTTTGTATGATAAAGTTCCTGCAGAGTGCTCTGGAGCATGTTACATTAAAGATGCTATGTAAATACAAATTGCTATTCAATATCATAAGGGTTTTTCAAGTATTTTGCAGCCAATAAAAAAAAACCTTGGATTATCTAGCATCTTTCATGTCCTCAGGGCATCCCAAAGTGTTTTACAGCCACTGCATTATCTTTCAAGTGCAGTCACCATTACATAAAAAAACACAACTGCTAATTTGAACATAACAAGGACCTGTAACCCGCAATGAGATGATGAACAATGTGTGTTTGCTGGGAGATTAAACCTGGGCAACGTGGTAGCTGAGAAAACTCTCCCTTGTTTAAAGTAGCACCACGTGACCTTTCACAAATCTCAATAGACAAATGTTAATCATCTATTTCAAAGGCAGCATCTCAGAGCCCTCTCTCATTTCTGCAAGGAAGTGTCAGTCAAGATAACATACTCAAGTCTTGGAATTGGACTTGAAGCTATGACCTTCTCCAGGTGCCACCAGTGAGTCAAGCTGCTACCTGAACAGGACAGTGAAATCTGAAGACCCTGTTAAAGCAACCATGTGATGAATTCACTTCTAACAAACTTGTCCCTAACTGATAAATAGAATCATCTTAAAACCTATTCAGTTTGCAGGAGTTCGATAGAATCATTTTATTCCAAAATTGCCACCTACCTGTCTGGGCTAAATGCCAAAAGGAAAGTTGATCGGGGACTGTCTGGAAGCTCTACTTTCTGGAAAAAGAAAATAACTCAGTCACAATTCTCAATGTTATGGGAAATTGTTATGGAAATTAGTCTTTGTGGTACTGCAGTGTCACACCATTGGTACAATAACTGCCGTTTCTCCATTAAAAAGAAATAGTTACGAAATCCTGACTGACAGCCCAGTGATCACTGCAGCATTAAATCATATACCTCAGAAAATCTTTGCTCTGACTCACTGCCACCTGTGCTGAGTTAGCTGACTTTAGCCAAATGATAAGGGGTCAGAGTTGAGGTAATATATTAGCATGTAAACAGAATTTGTTAACAGATTTTAAAAAGCAGAGACTGGGTGTAAACTGGGCCTTCTCAAGTTCTTAGACAGCGAATAGTGGAGTACCAGAGAGAGAAGGGTTGTGGAATCTAAAACATGGGGGCAAAGTCTCAGGATAAAGGGCAAATGACGGAGATGAGAAGTAATTACTTGAAGAGTTGTGAATCTTCAGAATTCTCTACCTCAGAGGGCTGTGAACATTCCATTGTTGAACACGTTTAAGGCTGGGATGGACAGATTTTTGGGAATCAAGTGACATGGGGAGTGGGTGGGAAAATGAAGTTGAAGCCCAAGGTCAGCCAGGATCATATTGAACGAGGGCTCAATATGATCTACTCCTGTTCCTACTTCTTGTGTTCAGACATATAACCCTGCAAGATACCCTTGTTACTGCAGCTGTACAGGGCCTTGGTGAGACCACACCTGGAGTGTTGAATGCAGTTTTGATCTCTTTATCCAAGAAAGTATATACTGACCATACAGGGAGTGCAGCGAAGATTCACCTGACAGTTTCCTGGTCTGGCAGGATTATCATTCGAGGAAGGATGGAGCCTATATTCACCAGAGTTTACAAGAATGAGAGGAGATTTCATTGAAACATATAAAATTCTGACAGGAGTGGACAGACTGGATGCAGGGATGATGTTTCCCCTGGCTGAGGAGAACAAGGGGTCACAGTCGCAGGATACAGGGCAAGCCATTTAGGACTGAGATGAGGAGAATCTTCTTCACTCAGAGGGTGGTGAACCTGTGGAATTGTCTACCACAGAAGACGGTGGAGACCAAATCATTGAATGTATTTAAGAAAGAAAAAGATTTCCAGAAAATAAAGGCATCAAGAGGTATGAGATAGCTAATTAGCCACGATCATGTTGAATGGCGGAACAGACAAGAGGTCGAATGGCCTACTCCTATTTTCTATGTTTCAATTCTGCTTTCCTGCACTTCTGGCTTCTTGAGCATCCCAAATTTGAAAATTATTCCAACATTGACTGGTGGCTATGGTAATGTCATCTACCTAAGCACTAAGCTCTGGAATTCCCTCTCTAAATCTCAACTTTTCCACCTTGCTTTCCTCCTTGAAGATGCTCCTTCAAATGTGTGCCACTAAGGCAAATGACCAGAAGCTTGGCCAAAGACCCATTTTCTAACCCTGTTAAGTACCTCTGTACTCTTTATGACACAAGTGCAAGTCATTAATTTTCCCCCACAAATTATTTCTATTGCTGTATTATTTAACAATATTATGCTGCTGAGTTTAAATCTACTGTGCTGCATTTCAATACTGATATCAATGTTTCTTTAAAATAAATACTCCTATAGCCCATGCTGCACTACTTGATTTTTCATAGCAAAGCAGCAAGGCTGAAACTTTCTAAAAAGGAAGCACATAATTCTGTTTATTTTTAAATAGTTGCATTGGCCACGCTTCCTTTCTTTTATTTAAAATAGACCTCAGCAGTAGAGCGAGCCAATCTCAACTGTGTGCATTTGGATTCTGGGGGTGAAAGAAAACATTCAGGGTTACTTGCTTTTGACTGCTATCAAATGGCATTTCATGAGGACGTGAGGTATTATGGATAAAATGGAGAAGACCTGGAAATAACCTGAAGTAAAGAAACATCAAGCAGAATTGTATCTACAGTTTATACACATGTAAAAGCACCGCAAATTAAATATACAGAAAGCAAGTTGGTTTAGAATCAAAAGAGAAGTGAGTGGACTGTGTGAAAAAGCCCTTCCAGTAATAAATGGGAGGAAGAGCATCCAGTAGAGGTGGCAGAGGGACTTCACTGGAGCATTCTGGGAGAAGTTGGCGCAGCAACATCTACTGACAAGTGGGAAGTGGAAGATCTAGTGTCAAGGAGCGGTTAAGCTCGAAACACTACATTAGTGCTTCCCTCCCTGTTCCTCTAACCAAAACAAAAGGGCACTGAGGTGGTAAAAACCCACGGTGTTGTTTTGCCCTGCTGTAGAAGTAGAGGACACAAGGGAAAGAGCTGATTGTCAAGTAGAAAGGTCGGGTAAGTAATTTTATCAAAGAGTGGTCTCAGAGTAATTTCTATGGTTTATAATTTGTAAAGGTTATATTCGGTAGTAACGAGAAGCAGGAAAGGGCCGAGAATTGAATATAATCAGAAACAAAACATATTTCAAAAGTTTAATTTAAAGGGGTAAGACATGACAGGAGAGCTCCAAGCTGTGGTCTGCTCTTCGTGCTCCATGTGGGAGACCAGGAATGTTTCCAGAACCCAGGGCCACCATCTGTGCAGGAAATGTCTCCAGCTGTGACTCCTGGAAGCCTGCGTTTCAGAGCTGGAGTGGCAGCTGGGGACACTGTGGAGCACCTGCGAGGCAGATAGCACATATAGAGAGGTGGTCACACTGCAGGCTTAGGCTCCACAGGCAGAAAGGGAATGGGTGACCAACAGGCAGAGCAAGAGAGCTAGGCAGGCAGTGCAGGAATCTCCTGTGGCTATTCCCCTGCAAAACAGATATACTGTTTTGGATACTGCTGGGGAAATGGCCTTTCAGAAAACAGCAACAGCCAAATCCGTTCCACCACGGTTGATTCTGCTGCAAAGGTAAAAGTAGGGAGGCAATCGGGGAACAGATAGGAGTTTCTGTGGTTGCAAACGAGACTCCAGGATGGCATGTTGCCTCCCTGGTGCTAGGGCGAAGGATGTCTCTGAGCGGCTGCAAGACATTCTGAAGGGGGAGGGTGAACAGCCAGTGGTCATAGTACATGTTGGTACAAACAACACAGGTGAAAAAAAGGATGAGGTCCTAAAAGCAGAATATAGGGAGCTAAGAAGCAAGCTGAAAAGTAGGACCTCAAAAGATTGTAATCTCAGGATTACTACCTGTGCCATTTGCTAGTCAGAGTAGAAGCAGCAGGATACATAGAATGAATACATGGCTGAAAAGATGATGCGAGGGGGAGGGTTCCAGTTTCCTAGGGCATTGGGACCAGTTCTGGGGGAGGTGGGACCTGTACAAACTGGACGGGTTACACCTGGGCAGGATTGGCACTGATGTCTTTGGGGGGATACTTGCTGGAGTGGTGGTGGTGGTGGTGGGGGGGTAAACTAATATGGCAGGGGGGTGGGAACCTTTGCAAGGATTCAGAGCTGGTGAATTAGGAACAGGAGGAATTGACAGTAATGAGAATAAGTAAAGTGATAGGCAGAGGAATCAAGGGCCAGAGTCAGTTAAGGACTGAGTAAAAAATAGTAAGAAAGGGAAAAGAAATGTTAAAAAGTGCCCAACTTAAGGTTTTATACCGGAATGCATTTGAAACAAAATAGATGAATTAGGTGCACAGATAGATGTAAAAGGGGCATGATATAGATGGCATTAGAGACGTGGTTCCAAGGCAAGCAAGGATAGGAAATAAACGTTGAGGGCTATTCAGTGTTTAGGAAAGACAGTCAGAAAAGGTGGTGGAGTTGCATTGTTGATTGAAGATGATATTGATGTGCTATTGAGAAAAGATATTAGCATAGATGATGTGGAATCTGTATGGGTCGAGTTAAGAAACAACAAGGGCCAAAAAACATTGGTGGGGGTGGTATATAGACCACCAAACCATAGTGGTAGTTAGACAGGAAATCAGAGATGCATGTGTTAAAGGAACATCTGCGATTATGGGCTACTTTAATCTGCATATAGATCGGGAGAGTCAAATTAGTCACAGTACAATAGAGAAGGAATTTTTGGAGTGCACACAGGATGGTTTTCTGGAGCAATATGTTGAGGAACCAAGAGAGCAGACCATCTTGGACTGGGTGTTGTGCAATGTGAAAGGATTAGTCAGCAATCTAGTTGAGAGAGAACCCTTGGGGACGAGTGGCCATAATATGGTAGAATTCTTTGTCAAGGTGGATAATGATGTAGTTGATTCTGAGACCAGGATCCTGAATCTCAATAAAGGTAACAATGATGGTATGAGGCATGAATTGGCCATGACAGATTGGGTAACATTACTGAAAGGAAATACAGTGGACAGGCAATGGCAAGCATTTAAAGAACGAATAGGTGAACTCCAGAAGTTGTTTATTCCTTTTTGGCGCAAGAATGGTAGGGAATTGTGGCAAAACCATGGCTTACAAGGGAAATTAGAGATCGTATCAAACTCAAGGAAGAAGCATACAAATCGGCAAGAAAAAACAATATGCCCGAGGATTGGGAACAGTTTAAAATTCAGCAAAGGAGGAGCAAGGGATTGATAAAGAAGGGAAAAATGGAGTATGAAAGTAAGCTAGCAGGGAACATAAAAACTGACTGTAAAAGTTTCTGTAGATATGCAAAGAGAAAAAGATTTACAAAAACGAATGTAGGCCCCTTACAGTCAGAAACAGGAGAATTCGTAACGGGGGAATTAAATTTATACTTCACTTCAGTCTTCAAAGGAAGACATGAATAATATGCCAAAAGTGCAGAGAGAAACATGTTTTGGTAACGAGCTGAAGGAAATCAGTATTTGTCGAGAAATGGTTTTGGGAAAATTGATGGGATTGAAGGTGGATAAATTTCCAGGTCCTGTAATCTGCATCCCAGAGTACTTAAGGAAGTGGCCCTGGAGATAGTAGGTCCATTGATGGTTATTTTCTAGAATTCTTTGGACTCTGGAATAGTTCCTACAGAGTGGAGGGTAGCTAATGTAAGCCCGCTATTCAAAAAGGGAGGTAGAGAGAAAACAGGGAACTATAGGCCAGTGATCCTAATGTCAATACTGGAGAAGTTGCTGGAGTCTATTAACAAGGATTTCATAACTCGGCATTTGGAAGGCAATCTATCAGACGACAGACGAATCTATCGGAGTTTTTTGAGGATGAAACTAGTGGAGCTGACGGAGGAGAACCGGTGGATGTGGTCTCATTAGACTTTCAGAAGGCTTTTGGCAATGTCTCACATAACAGACTACTATGTAAAGTTAAAGCATGTGGGATTGCATGTGGGCTTGAGGTGGATGGATAGATAGCTGGTTAGCAGATAGGAAGCAAAGAGTTGGCATAAATGGGTCTTTTTCTGATGGGCAGCCAGTGACTAGTGGGGTTCTGCAGAGATCTGTGCTAGGACCCCAACTGTTCACATTATATATTAAGGATTCAGAAGAGGGAACTGAATGTATTATCACCAAATTTGTAGATGACACAAAGTTGGGTGGGAGGGCAAGCTATGAGGAAGATGCAGAGAATGCTTCAGCATGATTTGGACAGGCTGAATGTGTGGGCATGTGAATGGCAGATGTAGTATAATATAGATAAATGTGAGGTTATCCACTTTGGTAGTAATAATAGGAAGACAGCATAAATTGAATGAGTGCAAATTGAGAGAGGTGGTTACTCAATGAAACCTTGGAGTCCTCATGCATCAGTCACTGAAAATAAACATGCAGGTACAGCAGGCAATAAAGGCGGCAAATGGTATGTTGGTCTTCATAGTGAGAGGATTTGAGTATAGGGATAGGCAATTTTTGGTGCAATTGTATAGGGTATTGGTGAGGCCACATCTGGAGTATTGTGTGCAGTTTTGCTGTCCTTATCTGAAGAAGGATGTCTTTGCTATAGAGGGAGCACAGCGAAGGTCTACCAGGCTGATTCCTGAGATGGCAGATCTGTCATATGAGGAGAGACTAAGTCAGTTAGGATTCACTGGAGTTTAGAAGAGTGAGAGGGGATCTCATAGAAATTTATGAAATTCTAACAGGGTGGATTCAGAAAGAATGTTCCCAATGGTGGGGGAGTCCAGAACTGGGGGTCATAGTTTGAGGATAAGGGGTAAACCTTTTAGAACGGAGGTGAGGAGAAATTTCTTCACCCAGAGGGTGGTGAATTCACTACCACAGAAAGTAGTTGAGGCCAAAACAACTGATTTCAAGAAGCAATTAGATATAGCTCTTGGGAAAGGAATTTGGGGAGGGGGGGGGGCGGATATTGAATTCAGTGATCAACCATGATCAAGATGAATGGCACAGCAGGCTCGAAGGGCCGAACGGCCTACTCCTGCTTCTAGTTTCTATATAATTACTGTTATCTATTTAAAAGCATTGCATGATTCCTTTAAGAGCTGACCACATGATAGGATGTCGTTATTAGGGTGTTTGCAGAGGCTGCTGTTTTACTTTCAGTTTGTACTCTGCAGTGCAGAGAACATCTTTCAATAAACCCTGACGTTAGTTTGAATCCACGTGTGCAAACCATGTTCTTTCCTTTTTGTTAAAAACCTACAACCCCAAGCATAGTTAGGACATTACAATTACAATGTTAATATGGAGCACGAATATATAGCCTAGAACAAATATTTAGTCTTCAACACACTGGCTTTCACAAACTCTTGGAAAGAGAATCCTACATACAGAGATGTGACCAAAGTTGTATTTTCAGGTCACAAAATTCTACATTGTTTGGCTAGTGCTGAAAAAATGTATGCTATAATTAACAGCAGGATGTTGGGGCCACGTCACAAACTAGTGACTACGTAAAAGACCTTATTGCAGTTCTTTATTGCTGTGACAGAATTAATCATTTTTAGGGGTGAATTTTGGCAGTTTTTCTCACTTTGCCACTGTAACCTTTGGGAAAAAATTGATTTTTAAAAATATAGCTATGTGCATAAATGGGGTTTCCACCCAGCTTCCACTGGTAAAGTGGAAAAGTGTGTAAAGGCCCAAGGACATCCACCCATTTTGACTGTTAACTTTATAATATGCTTTTTTGATTATTGGCTACGGTACTCACGGGGTTAAAACTGCTCCTTACTAGCTGTGCTTGCAAGGTACAGAAAAACATTCGGGCAAAAAAAAAAGGCTGAGGTGCGACTTAATAGTGATCTAAAAAAAATGAAAGGTTTTGATAGAGTGGATACAGAGAGATGGTTTCCACTTACAGGCAAGAGCATAACTTCAGGCCATCAAGAGGAGGTAGTCACCAATAGAGCATTCAGGATAAAATTGTTCATTGAAACAGTGGTGAGAACGTGGAATGGTAGATTTGGATCAAAGGTGGGATTGGACTCAAACACAGAGCTTAAACACAGGAATGGAATGGTTGGGCCAATTGGCAAGTTTCTGTTCTGGATATCTTGTGTAATCCCATGTAATATGCAATGGGCTGCAATTTTGCTCACCTGACTTTCCCATTGCATCCATCGTGTCTTGTCCTCCACCAGTTCCTCCAGGCATCTCTGACAGCCCAGCTCCTGAGAGCCACGTTCTCGGCTGGTCAAGATTTGGATTGCATTCTTGCGGTCAATGCTCTTCATCGCTACGGAGCTCAACCTTCTGTAAACTCAGCTTCCAGGGACTGGGGACTGAAAATCACCAACTCTAGGTAGAAGCCATAAAGAACAGGTTGGGTAATGATCTTTGAAAACTAGAACAGGAAAAAAAAAGAAACAAAAAATTAGTTCAGATAGAGCTCCAGGGAACAAAATTAACAGGATTAATGTCAATTAATTTCCATAGGTTTTATGCTTCTTTATAATTTGCTTATAAATCACAAGAAAATTACTGAAGTAATTGAGAAATTTATGCCAAATGTCAATGACAACTTGCATTTATATATGATTTTAGTGCAAGAAAATACCCTAATATACTGCACAGGGACATTTAAACAAAATTAATTTGACACGTGCCACATAATGAGAGATTAGAACAGATGACAAAAAGCTTTGCCAAAGATCGAGGTTTAAAGTTTTAATTTGTTAGTTAGAAGTAGGCTTACATTAACACTGCAATTAAGTTACTGTGAAAAATCCTCTAGTTGCCACACTCAGGCACCTGTTCAGGTACTCTGAGGAAGAATTTAGCATGGCCAATGCACCTAACCAACACGTCTTTCGGACCGTGGGAGGAAACTGGAGCATCCGAGGAAATCCCACGCAGACACCGGGAGAATGTGCAAACTCCGCATAGACAGTGACCCAAGCTGGTAAGTGAACCTGGGTCCCTGGAGTTGTGAAGCAACAGCGCTAACCACTGTGTCACCATGCCACCCAGGAGCAAATTAAAAGGGAGGAGAGGAAGAGCAGCAGAAAGTTGTCGGAAAAAGTTCCAGAATTTTTGACTTGGCAGTGAAGTCATAGTCACCAAATGGTGGAGTTATTAAAATCAGGGATGCTCAAGAGGTTGGAATTAAAGGGGCACAGATATCTCGATTAGCTGGTAGGGTGGAGCAAATAGGTATGGGACATGACAACAGGGATGATAATTTTCAAGATTGAAGTGTTGCTTAACCAGGAACCAACAAAGATCAGTAAACATGGGGAGATGGGTGAACAGAATTCACAGAGTTAGGACACAGGCTGCAGGGTTCAAATGACATGAATTTTATAAAAAGATAGACCGTGGGATTAGCCAGGAGTGCATAAGGGCAACCAAGACTAGCTGTCACAAAGAGTTGTGAAAATGGAAGTCTTTGAGGTGGCTCAGGTATGTGGCCAACAAACTCAGTTTGGGGTCAAATATAACACCAAGTTTACAAACAGTTTAGTTCAGCCTCAGAGTGTGACCAGAAAGAGGGATTGAATTAGTGACCAGGAAACAAAATTTGCAGCAGAGACTGAACAGGATAGCTTTGATTTCCAGTATTTAGTTGGAAGAAATCTTTGCTCATCCAGTGCTGAATATCAGATCCAGTGAGGCATGGCACAGTGGTTAGCACTGCTGCCTCACAGCGCCAAGGACCCAGCTTGGGTCACTGTCTGCGCAGGTCTGCACATTCTTTCTGTGGCTGCGTGGGTTTCCTCCAGGTGCTCCGGTTTCTCCCCTCAGTCCGAAAGACGTGCTGGTTAGGTGCATTGACCAGAATAGGTGCCAGAATGTGGCGACTCGGGGAATTTCACAGTAACTTCATTGCAGTGTTAATGTAAGCCTTATTTGTGACAAATAAATCTACTTCAGATAAGCAGTCTGAAAGTTCAGAGACAGTGGCATTTTAGAAAGGTGGTGGTGAGGTAGAATTGGGTATCAAACATGTGGAAACTGGTACTATGCCTTTAGATGGTGGCCACTCACATTTAACTGATCTGAGGTGTTTCCTTTTCTGTCACCATCCAGGTAGTGGATAGTAAAATCCAGATCATAACATGGAATGTTTGCTCTGTACACCAGCAGCTGGAACATATCACTAAAATTTTCTTGTCCTCAGAGAGCAAAGATCTTCTCTGCAGAGAGCAGAGATCTTCTCAGACAAGACTCAGCCAACAAATCGTTTCATTTAATTACAAAGGGGGAACGAACTACAAACAGTTTAACAGTGAAAGATCAGTTTCTCTACATTCTACACAAAGACACTGCTTGCTCAGTCTTTAGATGTTAAACTTTCTGCAGCTCCTTCTATTCGTTTTATCTTGTCTGCTACAGTTTAAAACAACATTAAGGCTGACAGCTCTAAACCTCAAATATTGAGCAATAGAGCTCAATATAAACCGAAGATTGATGACTCCAATCCACAGAGCAGCCCAAAGTGGTTCACTGCCCATCACAACAGATTCTCACCTCAAAAGATCTAAACAGTTTTCAATCAGATTCATTCCCCATGATGATCTGATTATTTGCTCTGCATGAGCATACATAAGCAGATCTGCAGTGATCATTCCTATGTGCAGAAATAACAAGCTTCCTTGATGTCAAAGCATTCAAGAACTGCATCTCTCAAAGGTCATCAATATTAACTCAACGGCAGATTTTAAGAATTGGTAGTGTATTGCAATCAAATATAATTGCCCTGGTCAATTAAACAAGCAATACATTTGTCATGTCTTATAAATCCTTCAAGTCAACCTGTCGGACACAGCCAATAGTTTTTCAATTGAAAAGTAGTTGCACATTAAGGACATACATTATGTTTCCATGCAATATGGAGATATAAATCCCTCACACATAAAAATCCATTACTTAGCGCTACATAATGATTAGCTGAAGTTAACATTTAGGTCATTCTTGATTAATTTAAAATAAATAAATACATCTCTGCCCTACGAGAATCTGATTACCAGGTTTTAATAAGACTCCAACTTAAGTTGACTGGTTTCAGCTAGGAGCGCAACTACTATACTATAAAATGGCAATGGTAATTTGCAAGGTTGGGGGATGGGGATGAAAACAAAAATCAGAATTCCCAACCTCATCATGAAACAATGGCCACTGATGAAAGGTTCACACAGTGTGAAGTGTGGATGAGATGGAGACCAGACTTGCACAGTGCTCTCCCTGATCAAATAGCCTGCCGCACTCTGTGCAAACTCGCACAGTATGAGCAGCTACTGGAGGGCAATTAACACCCACAGAATTAAACACAGTAAAAGCAATGCCTTAGTAAAAGGGCAGAACAGGAGAAAAAAAAAGAGCCCAATAAAACAAGATGGCCAAATTTGATGGAAAGCCATGACAACTTTACTTTTTAAAACTTTATCATGATTTCCTGTGCTATAAAAGTGTCTCTCCCTGTCAAAGAGAAAAAACAAATAAGGGTGTCATTTATTTACTTGAGGCCTCCGAGCTGTACTTATGACATCCATATTTTTAAAATATTGGATATTATGTCCTAATATACATTCAATCACAGCTCAAAAGTCATGACAGACATTAGCAGAAAATAGTCATTCCACCTGCAGGATTAAAATGTTTCAGCATGTACAACAAAGTTAGTGTTACATGTGCAAATAGGATTCTGCTATTTCCTATGATACCAATGAATACACTTCAAAACATACAGATGTTATATAAATATTATACATATTTTATTAGACTAATTGATTCTCGAGCTGCCCAGCTGCAGGCAAGCATAACTGAAGTACTAATGAAGCACATAAATCATACCCAATTATTAGTGCAAGGAACTGGAAAATAAAGGTTGTCTTGAACTACTAATACTACTAAAAACACATGATGCTAGAGTCAATTTTAGTTCCAATAAAGGAATACTAGTGCAAAGGAGAAGCATTCTGTGTAGATCTCCAAAAACCCATGTTAACACAGGCAAATCTCATCAGGTTACATTCTTGTGCAGTTAAATCAATGTTTGCAGGATTATAAACCCATCCGAGGCATTTTTTGCACACAATGCAGAAATAATTTGTACCAATTCAACAAAACCATTCTGATAATATGTATGACTGCAAGAATCCCTTTGCTCTGGAATAAGTGTTTTGAACCAAATCAAACTTCATCTAATTGAGCATTAATGCAACCCACGTTTGACCAAGTTGATCAACGTCTACATTTCAACATTGCACTCAAGATTCCTGCTATCAGAGAAGTTAACTAAAGTGCAATGTGAGTCAACGCCAGTGAAAGAAGGCTACACAGACTACCTTTGGGGAAAAATGACACCTGTACACTAATGATGATATTTACAATCGATGTGAACAAATAAGCACCTTAGTGCACCAGTGAAATGGTTTAAAGCATGTCACACAATGGATTACTATTCGAAGGCAGTGACTGTCTTACAAACTCAACAGATCCGGAAAGGTCCAGCAAGTATGACAAGTTAATATATCTGTGTGGGATTGTGTGAGGGACGAACATTGGCAAGGACACGGAGAACTTCCTGTTCTGCTTTGAATAGTGTCAATATCTATTTGACGAGGTTTAATGTCTTATCTGAAGGACAGAACACCCAACAACGAAGCATTCACTCTACTGTACTGGACTGTCAGTCCAGATTCTGAACGAAGTCCTGAACTGGGTTTTCAACCTTGGAAGAGTCCTAACAGGCAGGTTGTTCTCACTCAACCAGAAAATTACTTGGCCTCAAAGCAAAGAAGAATGGCTTCTCCCAAGCCATATATTTCCTAATTTAATATATTTATGAGGTCAAGTATGTCAGACGGAAAATAAATCTCTTACATGTGAAGCGTGGTATGACTTAATACTCTTCATTATAACATGTATTTATACAGTACCTTTTGTGTCATAAAATATCCCAAGGTACTTCACAGAAACATAACCCAAGAAAATTAACACTAAAACAAAGACATCAGTACAGGTGACCAAAAGCTTTTTCAAAGAACTAGGTTTTAAAGAGTGCCCTCAAGAAAAAGGGAGCAAGGAAGGACTTTGAGCCTAAACAGCTGAAAGCATGGTCAATAGTGAGGGAAAAAGGGAAGTCTGGAACGCACAGATAGCCAGGATTTTTAGTATTTTAATTCCATACCAAAGATATATTCCCAAGGCGGCCATATTAAAAGTTGTGTCTATAGGATAGACTTGCTGTAAATTTCGCTTTATCATGTTCAGAATGACATTTGAGTCTTCCCACCTCCATTTCGAAATGGAGCTGTTGCTGTGGCACTGTCCACAGCATCAGTTCCATTTTTTCCCTCATGCTTCCCCCCCCCCGGCCCCCTGCCAAATCCTTGCTATCTGCCCATCCATACCAAATGGTGATACAACAAGTGATTAGAAAAGCAAATGGAATGTTGTCATTCATTGCAAGGGGAGCGGAATATTTTGCGATAGTTGTACCGGGTAGTGATGAGACAACAAGAGTATTGTGTATCATTTTGATGGCCTCATGCAAGAAGGAACAGTGCGGCACTGCAGGCTCACAGCACCAGGGACCCAAGTCAAGCCTTAGTGACTGTGTGGAGTTTGCACTTTCTCCCCATGTCTGTGGGTTTCCTCCAGGTGCTCCAGTTTCAGTCAGTCACAGTCCAAAGATGTGCAGGTTAGGTTGATTGGCCATGCTAAATTGCCCCTCGTTGTCTCAAGATGTGTCAGATGGGGGGGATTAGCAGCGTAAAAACATGGAGTTATGGGGATAGGGCCCATATAAGATGCTCTGACGGAGTCGGTGCATACTCGATGAGCTGAATGACCTTCTTCTGCACTGTAGGGATTCTATGATAATTGTATTAAAAGCAGTTCAGAGATGGTTCCCTTGACTGTTTCCTAGGAGTTCCCTAGGAGGAAAAATTGGTCAGATCAGGCCAGTGTTCATTGCAGTTTAGAAGAATGAGAAGTGATCTTATTGAACCACAATCTCAAAGGGCCTTGACAGGATGGATGATGAGAGGATGTTTCCCCTGGTGGGACATACCAATTTAAAAATAAGGGATCTTCCATTTAAGACAGAGATATGGGGAACTCCCTTCCCCAGAGAGCAAGGGAGTTTAAAGTCCAATTAGATTCTTGATGGGTATTGGGGGGGGGGGGGGGGGGGGGTGTCGGAAGGAAATGGAGTTGAGTTGTGGCCACAATCAGATCAGCCATGTTGAATGGCTAAGCAGGCTCGAGTGACTGGACAATCTACTCCTGCTCCGAATTCATCATGCATTCAGATACATGTTCACATATTCAATTCACCACTGATTCCTATCACTAAGCTGCTGAAATTGTTTACTGAAATTTGTGTATTTGGTTCTGATGGGCAATAAGCACTTCACTCAACTAAGGGCTGGTTTCAGTTTGATGCACAAAGTCAGTGCACTCCATGTCACACCTAGTACTCCAAAATCAAAACAAGCAAAAGCTTTGTTCATTCTCAAGCCACAGCTGCCTACACTACTCTGCCAACACTTAGTTGCAGGACCCTTCTCCAATTGTTCAACCGACAAATTAACTGTAGCCTACCTGCAACATTTCCCCAAATAATTTATTTTGGGGAAGTGGACAGTAATAATCAAAGCCACAATTTTACAAGTTTTTATTAAAAGATATACTTAAGCAATTGCATCATTTTAATCAGACTTTGATTCAACTAAATTGCATTATTTCAATTAACAGGAATCATCTGGCAATATAGTACAAGATTTGCTATAGATACAGGCACACGTTTTACTCAATTACACTTCAATAAAGCTGCACAGTCAGAACATGAGACACATCAAATGCAAATTCCCCCTCAACCATAAAGGAACCAATTTGCTCCAGATTCTATTGCAGAGGGCCAGGTACAATATGCTGGCAGACAAAACTCAAGGTTAGTGAAAGATTGATTGAAAGGATTTTCCTCGAGCTTCATCATTGAGTTATAGCAATGCAGGAGTTGAGGATCTAACAATTTAAGATACCTGTAATTCATCTCAAACTCTGTTGTGCTATCATACAAGTAAAATCGGACTTTGGTGCTTATTGAAAATTCAACATTTTAAGGCCTTGATCCATTTCTGAGAGCTGAAACAAGATGCACATAAATGTATTTTTCTTGACTGGCAATGTAGCCCGAGCAACAAATTAAATCACAAACTTTGAAGAAACCCAATCTGTCTATGACGATCCTGGAATACAAAATTAAATTGCATCTAAAGCTCATTTTTAAACTAAGAAATTATTTGTGATGACCATAATTGAATTGCTACCTACCACTTGCTTCCTTTGTAGGAAAGAAATTTAGCATTTGATGAATCATTGGACTGGTCAACTAACTGTACTATCATTCGAAAATAAATATCTTCCCTTTTAACCACACAATGGCAGCCATGACCCTTCATCTCATTCGCTTATCTGATCACTAGCTGTCCCACTGTCAACACTCAAGATGTTAAGCTTCATAACCAGACGAATGAGTGACTGGCAAACATATCAATTTATTTTCCCAACCATTATCTAACATTCCAAAATTGTAGAATTAACCGGTTTAAAGGTTTGATTGACTACAGTTATATGGATTGCTCGTCCTGGAAATAACCAGATTAGATGGTTATTTCCAGTAAAGACATAATAAGCATCAGTGGGTAATTAATCAAATCTGATCAGTCCTAGGCAGGTCTGCAGGAATTCATAAGAATCAAAAATCCATGTTACCTTGTACAGTTTATTCTTTGTAACATTGCTGTTAGTGCAAGTCCCTCACATCCCCGCTGACCCCCAAAACCCAAGTGACATCATGCTAAGTATGGAACCCAATATTTGAGGTTTAGATCCAAACATAAAGAGAAAGAATTGCTCTTCAATCAATACGTATCATTTTACAACGGTGCTTGATATCTCAGAACAAAAAGATTCCTATTTTGAATTATAAAAAACCACAGTAGTTAGCAGAAAGTTTCAGAATTCTTGTTGGGCTAGTACATCATCAGGTGAATTTACTCTCCATTCCCCAGCCGAGTGCATCCTTCGGATGAGACAGCAAAGTGAGGCCCCATCTGGCTGTTCAGGGTGGATATAAAGGATCTCATGGCACCATTTCAAAGAGGAGCAGGGGAGTTATTCTCAGTGTGCTGGTCAATATTTATTCCTCAATCGACATCACAAAAACATTTCTGGTCACTATCACATTGCCGTTTGTGGGAGTTTGCTGTGTGCAAATGGACTGCTAAATTTCCTACATTACAACAGTGTCTACATTTCAAAAGTAATTCATTGGCTGTAAAGCACTTTCAAGGTGTCTACTGGTTGTGGAAAGCACGATATAAATGCAAGCTTTTCTTTCAAGAAATAGTCTTGACGTAATGAAAAGAGTGAATAAGTATATCAAGAGAAAAATGGGAGTGTAGAGGAGGGCATTATGTCTGATTTGAAAGGATTAGGGGTTAGACACCCAGACCTAAATTGAACCAAGGTTTTGCGTAGCCAAATTCAATCTAACAGAGGTAGTGGGGTGAGGCGCTGTGGAAGGTGAATTATTTAACAAAAAAGTTATATATACACCTACATATACTTCTTATACACCTATGACCGTGGCCAAATTTCTCTCCAACTCGATTTTCAAGTTTGCTGACGGCACCACCGCAGTGGGTCAGATCTCAAACAATGAGATAGAGAATCTGGTGAACTGGTGCAGCAACAATAATCTCTCCCTCAATGTCGACAAAACAAAGGAGATTGTCATTGACTTCAGGAAGCATAGTGGAGAATGTGCCCTGTCTGCATCAATGGGGACGAAGTCGAAATGGTCAAGTGCTTCAAGTTTATAGGTGCCCAGATCACCAACAACCTGTCCTGGTCCCCCCCCATGCCGACACTGTAGTTAAGAAAGCCCACCAACGCCTCTACTTTCTCAGAAGACTAAGGAAATTTGGCATGTCAGCTACGACTCTCACCAACTTTTACAGATGCACCATAGAAAGCATTCATTCTGGTTGTACCACAGCTTGGTACGGCTCCAGCGCTGCCCAAGACCACAAGAAACTACAAAAGGTCGTAAATGTAGCCCAATCCAGCATGCAAACCAGCCTCCCATCCATTGACTCTATCTACACTTCCCCCTGCCTCGGCAAAGAAGCCAGCATAATTAAGGACCCCATGCACGCTGGACATTCTCTTTTCCACCTTCTTCCGTCAGGAAAAAGATACAAAAGTCTGAGGTCACGTATCAACCAACTCAAAAACAGCTTCTTCCTGCTGACTTTTGAATGGACCTATCTTGCATTAGGGTTTCTCTACGCCCTAGCTATGACTGCAACATTACATTCTGCACTCTCTTGTTTCCTTCTCTATGAACGGTATGCTTTGTCTGTATAGGGCGGAAGAAACAATACTATTCACTATATGCTAATACACGTGACAATAATAAATCAAACCAAAAGTGGAGTTCACATCTTTCAGAATGAAATGTTGAACTGTGGCCCTGGGGCACTATTTCAAAAGAAGGACAGGGGATTTCTCTGTGTCCAGATCAATATTTATCCGTCAAACCATAGCACCAGAACAGATGATCGCGTCTTTTCTCTCTTGTATGGAAGTTTGCTCTTAATGACTTGGCTACCACGTTCCCTACATCACAATAGCATCTATACATCTAAAATAATTTATTGGTTGTAAAGAATCAGTCATTAAAAAAAATATACATGCAAATATTTCTGTGGCAAAGACTAAGTATCTTTCCAATTTCTGATGTGGTTTAAGGAAATTCTGGCTCATTCTAGATTTACGTCAGACATCATTCTGCTGGCACACAGGTGATTGTGGAGTCAAGGAAAGTGGTGGAAGTGTAGAACTGACATGACTCCAAGCCTGTGGTTAGTATCACAAAGGTGCAGATGTAGATGAATACAACAGGGGCTAAAGAAATACCTACAGACGACCATTCTGCAACTCGAGACACGAACTGACGATGTGGCACAGGAATAAAAATGGCATTATTGGGGATACACTGGTTACATAGGGAGGGATAGGATTGGAACACAAGAGCAGATGACAGAACAGTAGAGGTGGATGGTGTGGTTAACTATGTCAAATGCCTCAAAAAGGTTGAGTAGATTAAAAAGGGATTTCGCATCTGCCATACAAGTTGTGATGTTCATTAGGACCATCTTAGTGCTGTAGCAGGAATAGGGAACACAACAGAAGGGATTCAAACTGTCATGAGGGTAATGATACATTCAAGGATCTTGAGAGCAGAAGGGACAGTTAGAATTGGGGGTAACTGGAGCACCCCCACAGGTGGGATCTTGAAAGAGAAATGCATCTGGAGCCATCACCAATGTAAACAAGCCAAAGCAAAATAACCAAGTGGTCAGAGGTTGAGATTGAGTCGAGGGAGAAAGAGGTAGAGTAGTGAGTTGGGAAAAAAAATGAGGGGGAAACTTCAGCGGCAATGAATCAGGATGATTGATGGATTAAGATTGAAACCTGGCCGTATAACTAGTTCCCTCGACTCCCAGATGGTCAGCCAAGAAATTGCTTTCACATTTCCCCCTCCTCAGTCCTAATACCCATCCTTTCAAACAGCTCCATACTGCCAACCCACCTTTCTCTTCCAAATTCTGGAACGTGTTGTCTAAATATGTGCCTGTCTTTGCCACAGCTTCAAGTTATAGAGTCAGAGGTTTAAAGCATGGAAACAGGCCCTTTGGCCCAACTTGTCCATGCCACCCTTGTTTTTTTAAAAACCCCGAAGCTAGTCCCAATTGTCTGCATTTGGCCCATTTCCCTCGAGACCCATCTTACCCATGTAACTGTCTAAACGCTTTTTAAAAGACAAACTTGTACCCGCCTCTATGATTACCACCTCTGGCAGATAACTCACCACCGTGTGTGTGAAAGAATTGCTCCTCTGAACACTTTTCTATCTCTCCCCTCTCACCTTAAACCTATGCCCTCTAGTTTTAGACTCCCCTACCTTTGGAAAAAGATATTGACTATCTAGCTGATCTATGCTCCTCATTATTTTATAGACCTCTATAAGATCACCCCTCAGCCTCCTACGCTCCAGAGAAAAAAGTCCCAGTCTATCCAGCCTCTCCTTATAACTCAAACCATCGAGTCCCGGTAGCATCCTAGTAAATCTCTTCTGCACTCTTTCTAGTTTAATAATATCCTTTCTATAATAGGGTGACCAGAACTGTACACAGTATTCCAAATGTGGCCTTACCAATGTCTTGTACAACTTCAACAAGACGTCCCAACTCCTGGATTAAATGTTGTGACCAATGAATCCAAGCATGCTGAATGCCTTCTTCACCACTCTCCACCTGTGACTCCAATTTCAAGGAGTTATGAACCTGGACCCCTCGATCTCTTTGTTCTGCAACTCTCCCCAACGCCCTACCATTAACTGAATAAGTCCTGCCCTGGTTTAATCTACCAAAATGCATCACCTCGCATTTATCTAAATTAAACTGCATCTGCCATTCATCCGCCCACTGGCCCAATTTATCAAAATTCTTTTGCAATCTGAGATAACTTTCTTCGCTGTCCACTATGCCATTAACCTTGGTGTGATCTGCAAACTTACTAACCATGTCTCCTATTTTCTCATCCAAATCATTAATATAAATGACAAGTAACAGTGGACCCAGCACGATCCCCGAGGCACACAGCTGGTCACAGGTCTCCAATTTGGAAAACAACCCTCTACAAACACCTCCTGACTTCTGTCATCAAGCCAATTTTGTATCCATTTAGCTCCTCACCCTGGATTCCGTGAGATTTAACCTTCTGCAACAACCTACCATGCAGTACCTTGTCGAAGGCCTTATTAAAGTCCATGTAGACAACATCAACTGCACTGCCCTCATCTACTTTCTTGGTTACCCCTTCAAAAGTTCTTTATTTATATAGCACCTTTCATTAATTAAGTGCTTAGACAATTAAGTACTTCTGAACAGTAGTCACTTGTGTAGGAATGTGGCAGCAAGGTCTCACAAAACAGCAATGAAATAATGATGTCACTTAAGGGATGAAGAGAATGTTACGGCTATTCTTAAAAATAGTGCAATGGGATACTTTACATCAACTTATAAGGGCAAAGGCAGCTTGATTAGATTTCATTGAAAAATTAGCCCCTCTAACAGTGCAGCATTCTTTCAGAACTGCACAAGAAGCAGCGACATAAGCTCAAAAGCTAAGTTTCTGGATTGGAGTCAAGCCCACAACCTCCCAAATCAGAGGCAAGAGTACTATCACGGAATCATAACTTACATTAAGTTTCAGCCCTAAGTTAAAGTTACAAATGACTTGGTCGACCACACTTTCTTTCTATAACACTCCTCCTCAGGTATTGGGAAATACCTTCATTTGGTTCCACTTTTACCCATCAAATCATAGCCAGAGCAGCTCCAGAAATGCGACAAAGGCTTCTCTTCTAGTTTGTAACATTACAAGGGCAAGAATAGGACATGGAGGCTGGTACCACACCTTAACTAGTGTGCTGGGTGGGTTAACATAATTCAGCAGACCCAGCAACCTTCCAACTTCTGCTCTGCAGACTGCAGTGTTACAGGATCTTTAAGCAGCAGGCATACAAACCAGAATTATCTTCCCTTCTCCAACACCTCCCAAAAAACATCATTAAAGCCATAATGAGGTTGGGGGGGTGGGGGGTGGAGCCAGCAACGAAGGAGTCATTAATAAACTTGACAAATTGAAAACTATGACTTCTGACATTAATTTTGATTCATCCCTCAATATCAGTTATTTTCTTGTGTCAGATAAAACTAAACAAATAAATAGTTCTCAAATGCTAGTAAAGATAAAGGAGCCCATGTGTCTCCAAATATTAGAATATGTAGCTCCAGTACACATACAGAAAGTCATGAGTAACTTTGTTCAAAAACGCTTCCGATCATCAATCCTGATGTTATCTTTCATAAATTTCATAACTTTGTCTCATTTACAGTTGAGGATTCCTTTAAAATATAGTGCTCGATGAAATTGTTCAGTTCTGTTTGGCATCACACAAAAATTCCTTATTTTTACCTAGTTCTGCTATGCCAACTCAAAGTTTGGTATATTACTTTGTGTCTCAGTAACCAAAACTGAAGTCAGTATTCAAGACGGAACCTGGCCCAAACACTTGCATAATATGAGCTGTGAACTACTGATTTAACAACATAATCACAACATTGTATCGGAACAATCAAATAAACCTGATAAAGAGAGTGCACTTATCACTCCCAGAATTCCTTCAGCCTCCCCGAGCTATTCGGGATTCAGAACAAGAGGGCATCAACTTAACTGATCGGCAAAATAAACAATAGCTACATGATTTCTTTCCCCCACAGAAAGTTGTTACAATGTGGAATGCATTGCAAATTCAACCAAGTCCTTCAAAAGAGAAGTGGAAAATTATCTGAAGAGAAAAGCTGATGACACCACCATAGTGGGTCGGATCGCAAACAATGATGAGAAGGACTACAGGAAAAAGATAGAGAATCTGGTGAACTGGTGAAGTGACAATAATCTCTCCCTCAACGTTAACAAGACGAAGGAGATAGTCATCGACTTCAGGAAGCGTAGTGGAGGTCATGCCCCTGTCTACATCAATGGGATGAAGTAGAAATGGTTGAGAGCTTCAAGTTTTTAGGTATCCAGATCACCAACAACCTATCCTGGCCCCTCCACGCCAACGCTATTGTTAAGAAAGCCCACCAACACCTCTACTTTCTCAGGAGACTAAGGAAATTTGGCATGTCCTCTACGACTCTCACCAACATTTGCAGATGTACCATAGAAAGCATTCTTTCTGGTTGTATCACAGCTTGGTATAGCTCCTGCTGTGTCCAAAACCACCAGAAACTACAACGGCTCGTGAATGAAGTCCAATCTATCACATAAACCAGCCTCCCATCCGTTGATACTGTCTGCACTTCCCGCTGCCTCGGAAAAGCAGCCAGCATAATCAAGGACCCGATGCACCCCGGACATATTTTCTTCTACCTTCTTCTGTTGGGGAAAAGATACAAAAGGCTGAGGACACATACCAACCGACTCAAGAACTGCTTCTTCCCTGCTGTCATCAGACTTTTGAATGGACCTACCTTGCATTAAGTTGATCTTTCTCTACACCCTGTACATGACTAACACATTCTGTAACCTCCTTTCCTTCTCTATGTACGGGATGCTTTGTCTGTATAGCACGCAAGAAACAATTCTTTTCACTGTATACCAATACATGTGGCAATAAATCAAATCAAAGCTTTGCAGGGGCGGGGGGGAGAGAACTAGGTGACTTGCTCTTAGAGGGCCAGAATGAATGTGATGGGCCAAATAACCTCTGTGTGCTATGGCCATTCTTTGATTCGGTACATGCCTCTCCCAGTATTTTTCCATTGCCTCAGCTCATTTGTTGCAGAAACTCTCAACTATTCCAACACAATCATGGTCAATCTGCTCTATTCTACCCTCCTTGACTTGAGGTCATCCTAAATTCTACACCTGTATCCCAACTGACACCGAATCCACATTCGCTCCTGGTTAAGCAATGCTGATTTTTAAATTCTCTGCATTTTCAAACCCTTCCACGGCCTTGCCTCTTCACTAGCTCTAATCTCTGGTGGCAGATGCATAAGTCCTCACAGCTTTTAAAAAATACTTAGGACATGCACTTGCAGTCCATCACTTGCGTGGCTACGGGCCAAGAACTGGAGGGTGGGATTTTTTTGACCATCATGGAAAGAATAACCCAAATGGCCTCTATGTCATAAGTTTTTTTTATGATTCCAAGTTGAGCTACAATTTTACCCTTTTTGATCATCCCCCAATTTACTCAACTGACTAATCTACCACATTTTGATCTGGTGAGTCCAATTGAAAAGCTGTGTTTCAAAAAATTATTTCCAAACTACCAAGCCCACAAATTTCAAACAGGTTAAACCAGCAAATACATAAGAGTATCTGCATTCTGCCTCATCTTGACCCCAATGTCTCTTCAAAAATTACAAGAAATAAACTTGAAAATATAATAGAAGGAATCTGGTTACTACAAAATTCAGGTAGAATCTTCTCGATGTAAAAACAACTCTGGGCCTAGCCCACAAAAGCAACCAGATTAAACCTCTGACACAAGATAAAGCTTACTTTACAAATCTAAGTGTAAAATTACACTTGTGTTGTACGAAGATATGTGTGCAGGTTAGGTGGATTAACCATGGTAAATGTATGGTGTTATGGGGATAGAGTGGAACGGAGCGCCTGGGCGGGATGCTCTTTCGGAGAGTCACTGCAGACATTATGTTTTATTTATTAGTGTCACAATTAGGCTTACATCAACAATGCAAACAACTTACTGTGAAAATCCCCTAGTCGCCATACTCTGGCATCTGTTCAAGTACACTGAGCGAGAATTTAGCATGGCCAATACACCTAACCAGCACGTCTTTCGGACTGAGCGGAGAAACTGGAGCACCTGGAGGAAACCCACACAGACACAGGGAGAACGTGCAGACTCCGCACAGACGGTGACCCAAGCCAGGAATCGAACCCGGGTATCTGGTGCTGAGAGGCAGCAGTGCTAACCACTGTACCACCATATGATGGGCTGTATGACCTCTTTCTGCACTGCAGAGTTTCTATGATACATGCAAGCCACTTAATGGTACACGCAACAACTAAAGCAGGAATAGGGGCGGCACGGTAGCACAGTGGTTAGCACTGCTGCTTCACAGCTCCAGGGACCTGGGTTCAAATCCCAGCTCGGGTCGCTGTCTGTGTGGAGTTTGCACATTCTCCCCGTGTCTGCGTGGGTTTCCTCCGGGTTTCCTCCCACAGTCCAAAGATGTGCGGGCTAGGTTGATTGGCCATTCTAAATTGCCCCTTAGTGTCCCGGGATGCATAGGTTAGAGGGGTTAGTGGGTAAATATGTAGGGATATGTGGATAGGGCCTGGGTGGGATTGTGGTTGGTGCAGACCCGATGGGCCGAATGGCTGTAGGATTCTATGAATAGACAGGTGGCTTTGCTGTCTGGTGTCTGCACAAAAGGGCAGAATGTGATCAGGACACTGCAATACAAGTACACAGCAATACCCCCGTGATTCAAACTTACTTCTGGTGGGGTGGGATGGAAGGATACTGTGGAGTGAAGTGGTTTGAATAGTTGGGTTGTATGGTATTGAGCCAGTAAGGTATTGGCCCTATCTGCGGTGGGGGGGGGGGGGGGGGAGAAGTGAGAGTCTACAGAACAAGCTCACAGCCATCCCATTGCCATCCATTGCTCTCCGGCCGGCCCGGGGAGGGGTGACGCCGCGTGCGCTGCGCGGGGTCACGCGATCCCCGTCTCGAGCCGGGGCCACTGGACGCGCCGAGCCCAGGCAGTCCCCACCCTCACCCCGGCCGCAGGCTCGGGCCTACCGTCCGTCCGCAGCTCCGGCTTCCCGCTCCGCCCCGCCACACACCTCCCAGCTTTATTCACGTCAGCCCGCGGCAGCCGGGGTTCCGAGGATCGGTTGTTTCTTTGTTGGGTGTTGTTTGTTTGTTTGTTGTGTGTATTTGTTTAGTATCTGGTGTTTGGGGGGAGAGGCATTTCCCTTCCCCTCCCCCCACCCCTCTCCTACCACCAAGCAGCGGATCCAAAGAGACCACAGGCGGGAGCAATCGAGCGGGGAGCGTCAGTCAGCATCACAGAGCCAGGCCGGAGCAATCGGGGTCAGAGTGCCAGCTGAGCATCAGGCACACGTCATTGAGACAGACAGCAGCAAACGATGGACGAGCGCACCGATCTGTTGAGCACCAATGTGTCCTCCAGCTGATCAATTTACTTCACCATTCACACTTAGTTCCTTCAGCTCTCAATCCTCAACAACCTCCACTTGGCAACGCAATGCTCAAATTTCACTTACCTTTCATATGAGCAGGTGGGTATCCCAGGACAACATTCCTTCTCCAAAGAGCACTGCAAACAAAAAAAATACATGATTAAGTGTTTACGTTTATTTATTAGTGTCACAAGAAGGCTTACACTGCGTTGAAGTCATGTGAAAATCCCCTCGTCGCCACACTCCAGCACCTGTTCGGGTACACAGAGGGAGAATTTAAAACGGCCAATGCACCTAACCAGCATGTCTTTGGACTGTGGGAGGAAACCGGGGCACCTGGAGTAAACCCACGCAGACATGGGGAAAACATACAGACTCCACACAGACAGTGATCAAAGCCAGGGATTGAACCCAGGACCCTGGCACTGTGAGGCAGCAGTGCTAATCACGGCCACCATGCCGTCTCTAGTATGGTTTGTAAGAAATCTAAAACCACGGAGGGAATAGCATCAGAATAATGGGGATGCCCATTTAAGACGTTCGAGTTCTCTAACCCACAGGGTGTTGTGGAGGCCAGGTCATTGCATATTTTCAAGGGCTGAGATAACCAGATTCTTCAAGCAAATGGCAGTCAAGGGACATGGGAAGCAAGCAGGAGGTTGAGTTAAAACTTAAAAAAGAAAATGCTGGAAAATCTCAGCAGGTCTGGCAACATCTATAAGGAGAGAAAAGAGTTGACGTTGAGTCCAGGTGACCCTCTGTCAAAATTAAAAATTAAATCATTAGTTATCATATGGAATGGCAGAGCAGGCTCAACAGGCCACATGACCTACCCCTGCTCCTGTTTCCTTGGTTTTTAATAACACAGTAAGAAGTTTAACAACACCAGGTTAAAGTCCAACAGGTTTATTTGGTAGCAAAAGCCACACAAGCTTTCGAAGCTCTAAGCCCCTTCTTCAGGTGAGTGGGAATTCTGTTCACAAACAGAGCTTATAAAGACACAGACTCAATTTACATGAATAATGGTTGGAATGCGAATACTTACAACTAATCAAGTCTTTAAGAAACAAAACAATGGGAGTGGAGAGAGCATCAAGACAGGCTAAAAAGATGTGTATTGTCTCCAGACAAGACAGCCAGTGAAACTCTGCAGGTCCACGCAACTGTGGGAGTTACAAATAGTGTGACATGAACCCAATATCCCGGTTGAGGCCGTCTTCGGGTGTGCGGAACTTGGCCATCAGTTTCTGCTCAGCGACTCTGCGCTGTCGTGTCGCGAAGGCCGCCTTGGAGAACGCTTACCCGAATATCAGAGGCCGAATGCCCGTGACCGCTGAAGTGCTCCCCAACAGGAAGAGAACAGTCTTGCCTGGTGATTGTCGAGCGGTGTTCATTCATCCGTTGTCGCAGCGTCTGCATAGTTTCCCCAATGTACCATGCCTCGGGACATCCTTTCTTGCAGCGTATCAGGTAGACAACGTTGGCCGAGTTGCAAGAGTATGTACCGTGTACCTGGTGGATGGTGTTCTCACGTGAGATGATGGCATCTGTGTCGATGATCCGGCACGTCTTGCAGAGGTTGCTGTGGCAGGGTTGTGTGGTGTCTTGGTCACTGTTCTCCTGAAGGCTGGGTAGTTTGCTGCGGACAATGGTCTGTTTGAGGTTGTGCGGTTGTTTGAAGGCAAGAAGTGGGGATGGCCTTGGCGAGATGTTCGTCTTCATCAATGACATGTTGAAGGCTCCGGAGGAGATGCCGTAGCTTCTCCGCTCCGGGGAAGTACTGGACAACGAAGGGTACTCTGTCCACTGTGTCCCGTGTTTGTCTTCTGAGGAGGTCGGTGCGGTTTTTCGCTGTGGCGCGTTGGAACTGTTGATCAATGAGTCTAGCGCCATATCCTGTTCTTATGAGGGCATCTTTCAGCGTCTGGAGGTGTCTGTTGCGATCCTCCTCATCCGAGCAGATCCTGTGTATACGGAGGGCTTGTCCGTAGGGGATGGCTTCTTTAACGTGTTTAGGGTGGAAGCTGGAGAAGTGGAGCATCGTGAGGTTATCCGTGGGCTTGCGGTACAGTGAGGTGCTGAGGTGACCGTCCTTAATGGAGATGCGCGTGTCCAAGAATGCAACCGATTCCGGAGAGTAGTCTACCTGATACGCTGCAAGAAAGGATGTCCCGAGGCATGGTACATTGGGGAAACTATGCAGACGCTGCGACAACGGATGAATGAACACCGCTCGACAATCACCAGGCAAGACTGTTCTCTTCCTGTTGGGGAGCACTTCAGCGGTCACGGGCATTCGGCCTCTGATATTCGGGTAAGCGTTCTCCAAGGCGGCCTTCGTGACACACGACAGCGCAGAGTCGCTGAGCAGAAACTGATAGCCAAGTTCCGCACACACGAAGACGGCCTCAACCGGGATATTGGGTTCATGTCACACTATTTGTAACTCCCACAGTTGCGTGGACCTGCAGAGTTTCACTGGCTGTCTTGTCTGGAGACAATACACATCTTTTTAGCCTGTCTTGATGCTCTCTCCACTCCCATTGTTTTGTTTCTTAAAGACTTGATTAGTTGTAAGTATTCGCATTCCAACCATTATTCATGTAAATTGAGTCTGTGTCTTTATAAGCTCTGTTTGAGAACAGAATTCCCACTCACCTGAAGAAGGGGCTTAGAGCTTCGAAAGCTTGTGTGGCTTTTGCTACCAAATAAACCTGTTGGACTTTAACCTGGTGTTGTTAAACTTCTTACTGTGTTTACCCCAGTCCAACGCCGGCATCTCCACATTTTAATAACAGCCAGACTTATGAAGTACACCACCTGCTCGGTTTCATCTTAATACAAGCCAAGGATGTGACAACCTCAAATACCGAGATTTTCTTTGAAAAAGAGGACAACTCACTTGATGACAACTTGCCTAACAAATCTTTTGGACTCAAAGCATTAACTAGTTTTTCTCTCTCCACAAATAGAAACATAGAAAAACTACAGCACAAACAGGCCCTTCGGCCCACAAGTTGTGCCGAACACATCCCTACCTTCTCGACCTACCTATAACCCTCCATCCTATTACGCTCCATGTACTCATCCAGGAGTCTCTTAAAAGACCCTATTGAGTTCGCCTCCACCACCACTGACGGCAGCCGATTCCACTCGCCCACCACCCTCTGTGTGAAAAACTTACCCCTAACATCTCCCCTGTACCTACCCCCCCCAGCACCCTAAACCTGTGTCCTCTCGTAGCAGCCATTTCCACCCTGGGAAAAAGCCTCTGAGAGTCCACCCGATCTATGCCTCTCAACATCTTATACACCTCTATTAGGTCTCCTCTCATCCTTTGTCTCTCCAAGGAGAAAAGACCGAGCTCCCTCAGCCTCATAAGGCATGCCACTCAATCCAGGCAACATCCTTGTAAATCTCCTCTGCACCCTTTCAATCTTTTCCGCATCCTTCCTATAGTGAGGCGACCAGAACTGAGCACAGTACTCCAAGTGGGGTCTGACGAGGGTCTTATATAGCTGCATCATTATCCCCGGACTCCTAAACTCAATCCCTCGATTGATAAAGGCCAGCACACCATACGCCTTCTTAACCACCTCCTCCACCTGCGGGGCCGATTTCAGAGTCCTATGGACCCGGACCCCAAGGTCCTTCTGATCCTCTACAGTACTAAGAGTCTTTCCCTTTATATTGTACTCCTTCATCCCATTTGACCTACCAAAATGGACCACGACGCATTTATCTGGGTTGAAGTCCATCTCCCACTCGTCTTGCATCCTATCTATGTCCCTCTGTAACTTCTGACATCCCTCCAGACTATCCACAACCCCACCAACCTTCGTGTCATCGGCAAACTTACCAACCCATCCCTCCATTTCCTCATCCAATACTAGAACTACTGAGATTTTCCAGCATTTTTTGTTTTTAATTCAGATTTCCAGTATCCTCGGTGTTTTGTATTCAATTTTCTTTGGTTGCTGGTTTAAGGAGTTTGAATTTTGGAGATCTGGAAAGAGTTCTTTTTATGGAGTGATAAGAGTTTAAAGCACAAAAAGAGGCCCTTTAGCCCATCAGGTCTGTGTCAGCCATCAAGCACCTCTATTCTAATACCATTTCCAGCACTTGATCCATAGCTTTGTAAGCTATGTCATTTCAAGTGCTCAGCTAAATGCATCTTAAGTGTTTTGAGGGTTTCTGCCTCTACCGCTCTTTTAGACACGAGTTCCAGATTCTCACCACCTTCTGGGTGAAAATATTTTTCCTCAAATCCCCTCTAAATGTCCTGCCCATTACCTTCAATCTATACCCTATAAACCCCTCTACCTAAGGGAAATGTTCCTTCCTATCTACATCCTTCATGCTTTTGTACACCTCGATCAGGATCCCTTCAACCTTCTCTGCTCAAAGGAACACAACCCCAGCCTAAGCAGCCTCTCTTCATAGCTGAAATGTTCCAGCCCAGCTAATGTATTGGTGAATCTCCTCTGCATCCTTTCTAGTGCAATCACATTCTTCCTATTGTGTGGAAACCAGAACGGCACACGGTACTAAAACTGTGGCTTAATGAGCATTTTATGCAGCTTTGTCAGAACATCCCTGTTCTTATATTCCCTATCTTGACTAATAAAAGTATCCCTTTTGCTTCTTAACCACCTGTCCTACTGCTTTCAGGGATCTTTGGACATGCACCCAAAAGTCCATCTGGTCCTCAGTACTTCCTAACATAAGAACTAGGAGCAGGAGTAGGCCATCGGGCCCCTTGAGCCTGCTCCGCCATTCAATAAGATCATGGCTGATCTTTTTGTGGACTCAGCTCCACTTACCCGTCCGCTCACCATAACCCTTAATTCCTTTACTGTTCAAAAATTTATCTATCCTTGCCTTAAAAGCATTCAATGAGGTAGCCTCAACTGCTTCACTGGGCAGGGAATTCCACAGATTCACAACCGTGTGTGTGAAGAAGTTCCTCCTCATAGCATCCTAGCATTCATTGTGTATTCCCTTTTGATCTAGCAATATGGTCTTCAACTCTTGAAATTTTTTTTCTATTTCATTAGTCCAAACAAGAGTTACTGTCTCCAACTTTTCATTACTCTTGGTCATTACTCAAGATATATTGGGCTTACTTTCTCCTGATAGCTGTGGCTAAAATATAGCACTCTCACTTATGAGGTAAAAATTGTATCTTGAAGCCCTACTGCAGTGACTGAGGAGATAGTCATGAGTGCAGCAATGTTGGAGGTGTAATCTTTCAGTTAAGGCCTGCCTGTCCCCTCAAGTGAACCTGAAAAATCCCATAGCAAGATTAGAAGAAAAGCAAGAAATGTCATGCCAAACATTTATGGTTCAACCAACATCAATAAGACAGAGCAAAGTGTCTCTTTTCTGACACTATAATAGCAAGGACAAATCAAAATATCATTGGTTGTGAGGTGCCTCAGAAAATGTAATATAACAATACATAATTGGATTTTTTTTCCTTCTTTCTACCAAATGCTGTTCCCACATTTCTTCCAATGCTGGTTACTTCCAAAAAAGAATCTAGGTTTCCTTTTAGTATCCAACTTTTAGCTCTGTATAGCTCTGTGATAAAAAATATTTCTGTAATACATTTCACAGTCTCAGTAGATCCAAAACACTTTACCACCAATGAAACTCTTTTAAAGTACAGCCACTTTTGCAATATCAGAAACATGGCAGTAAATTTACACGATGTGTAAATTTGCATACAGCAAGCTTGCACAAACAGCAGTGTGGCAACTACCAGGAACTGTGTTTTATTTCAATTGATGTTGATTGAGGGGTGAACATTGGTCAGGACATATGAACAAGGAGCAGAAGTAGGCCATTCAGCCACTCGGGCCTGCTCTGACATTTACTAAGATCATGGGTGATCTGAACATAGAATTGTAGAATCATATAGTGCAGAAGGAGACCATTCGGCCCATCGGGTCTGCACTGACCGTAATCAAACCCAAACCCTATCCCCATGCATTTACCCTAGCTAATCCCCCGACACTAAGGGACAATTTTGCATGGCCAATCCACCTAAACCGCACATCTTTAGACTGTGGGATGAAACCGGAGCACCCGGAGGAAACCCACGCAGACATGGGGAGAATGTGCAAACTCCACACAGACAGCGACCCAAGTCGGGAATTGAACCCAGGTCCCTGGCGCTGTGTGGCAGCAGTGCCAACCACTGTGCCACCAAAATGAAACATCTTTCGAGCCGGATAAGTCACATCAAATCAGTATCCCCCGACCTCAAAAACTTATCACCTTTCTTACCAAAAATCTATTCACCTCTGCCTTAAAAATATTCAAAGCCTCTGCTTCCACAACCTTTTCGGGAAGTGTTCTAGACTCACTGCCCTTTGAGTGAATAAATTTTGCCTCACTGTTTTAAATGGGTGACCCCTTATTTTTAAACAGTGACACCCTAGTTCTAGATTTTCCCACAAGAGGAAACATCATCTCTGCATCCCCCTGTTAAGACCCCTCAAGATCTTGTATGTTTCAATCAAGCCACCTCTTACTCTTTCAAACTCCAGTGGATACAAGCTTAGCCTGTCAACCTTTCCTCGTAAGACAAATCACCCATTCCAGGTATTAGTCTGACAAACTGTCTCTGAACTGCTTGCAATACATTTATATCCTTCCTTAAATAGCTCAACCCAGGAACACCTGGATAACAAAGACAATTATGTCAGACTCATATTTATTAACTATAGCTCAGCCTTCAACACCATTATTCCAAAAAAACTCATCTTCAAACTCTGTGGCTTGGACTCGGCTCCTCCCTCTGCAATTGGATGCTAGACTTCCAAGTCCACAGACCGCCATCAGTAAAGCTAGGCAACGACACCTCCTCCATGATTATCCTCAATGCCAATGCCCCGCAAGGCTGTGTCCTCAGCACCTTAATATGCTCCTTATATACTTATGGATGTGTGACCAAATTCCACTCCAATTCCATTTTCAAGTTTACTGATGGCACCACCTTAGTGGGTCAGATCTCAAACAATGATGAGACAGGAAAGAAATAGAGAATCTGGTGCGACCACAATAATCTCTCTCATACTGTCAGTAAAATGAACGAGATAGTCATCGACTTCAGGAAGCGTAGTGGAGAACATGCCCCGTATACATCAATGGGGATGAAGTGGAAATTGTCAAGAGCTTCAAGTTTCTAGGTGTCCAGATCACCAATAATCTGTCCTGGTCTCTCCACGCTGATGCTATAGTTAAGAAAGCCCACCAACGCCTCTATTTTCTCAGAAGGGTAAGGAAATTCAGCATATCCGTTACGACTCTCAACAATTTTTTTTAATATATAGAATGCATCCATACAATTTGGTATGGTTCCTGCTCTGACCAAGACTGCAAGAAATACAAAGAATGTAGCCCAGTCCATTACACAAACCAGCCTCCCAGACTGATTCTGTCCAGATTGCCACTGCCTTGGAAAAGCAGCCTGCATAATCAAGGACCCCACACACCCCAGACATTATCTCTTCCACCTTCTTCCGCCGGGAAACAGATACAAAAGTCTGATATCACGTACCAACCGACTCAAGAACAGCTTCTTCCATGCTGCTATCAGATTTTTGGTTAAGTTGATCTTTCTTTGCACCCTAGCTATGATTATAACTGCATTCTGCACTTTCTTTTTTCCTTCTCCCCTATGTACTCTATGAATGGAATCTTTGTCTGTTTTGTGGGCAAGAAACAATACTTTTCACCATGTACCAATATGTGTGACAATAATCAAATCAAAGTACACAATATTCCAGATGGCAGTATTTGGTCTCACTGATGCTCTGTATAACTAAAGCATAATCTCCATTCTTTTGTAATAAAATCTCATTGCAATAAATGATACTTCCTGTACCTACATACTAGCCTTTTGTGATTCATTGTGATTTGGGGCGGCACATTGGCAAGCACTGCTGCCTCACAGTGCCAGGGATCCAGGTTCAATTCCAGCCTTGGGTCACTGTCTGTATGGAGTTTGCACTTTCTCCCCATGTCTGCAAGGGTTTCCTCCAGGTGCTCTGGTTTCCTCCCACACTCCAAAGATGTGCAGGTCAGGTTGATTGGCTATGCTAAATTGACCCTCGTGTCAAGGGAATTAGCAGGATAAATGCATGGGGTTGTGGGAATAGGGCTGGTTGGGACTGTTGTCAGTACAGACACGATGGGCTGAATGGCCTCCTTCTGTACTGTAAGGATTCTTGGACACCCAAATTCCTCTGCACCCCAAAGCTCTGCAATCTCTCCCCATTTAGATAATATGCTTCTTATTCTTCCCGCCAAAATGGACAATTTCACATTTTCCCATATGACACTTCATTTGCTAATTCTTTGCCCACTCACTCACAGGACACCAGGATAACTTGCACAAAAGCCAAATACTGACATGCTGAAAATTGGAAGTAAAACAGAAAAAGCTGAAAATACCCAGCAAGTCTGGCAGCATCTGTGGAGAGAGAAACAGTCTCAGGTGTGACTTTTCATCAAAACTGTGAAAAGTTAGAAATGTAATAGGCTTTAAGCAGTGAAAAGGGAAGTAGAAGAAAAAGAAAAATAAGTGACAAAATGGTTCATGGTGCAATGCCAAAGTAAGTGGATGTGGGACAAGTAAAGAAACAAAAAGATGTGGTAAGAGGAGGTGTGAATTACAGGATCACAAATAGCTACCATCTAAACGCCAAGGATTTTTCCAGTCAGAAAGAGAGCAAAGAAACAAACCAGTGCATGGGGCACAGTGGTAGCACTGCTGCCTCACGGCTCGAGGGACCTGGGTTTAATTACGGCCTTGTGTGACTGTGTGGAGTTTGCACATTCTTCTTGCAACTGCGTGGGTTTCCTCTGGGTTCTGCAGTCCAAAGGTGTGCAGGTTAGGTGGATTGGCAATGCTAAATTGCCCCTCAGTGTCCCAAGATATGTAGGTGAGATTGATTAGACATGGGGAATGTGGGGGGGGGGGGGGTGATGGGGATGTGGTGGCTAGATGTCAGAGTCGATGTAGGCACGATGAGCCAAATTGCCTCTTCTACACTGTGTGGATTCTATGATTCACTGAAAATAAAAGGAACAAAAATGCAGGCCGAGACTATAATCCAAAACTGTTGAACTCAATGTTGAGTCTAGAAGGCTGTAAAGGATGAAGTATTGTTCCTCAAGCTTGCACTGAGTCTCATTGGAACACAGGGAGTGGAAGACAAAAAAGGTCAGTGTTGGAGCAGGGTAATTAATTAAAATTACAGGTGACCGGGAGCTTGAGGTCATTTGTGAACTGAAATCATAGAAATCATAGAAACCCTACAGTGCAGAAGGAGGCCATTCGGCCCATCGAGTCTGCACCAACCACAATCCCACCCAGGCCCTACCCCGACATACTTATCCGCTAATCCCTCTAACCTACGCATCTCAGGACTCTAAGGGGCAATTTTTAACCTGGCCAATCAACCTAACCCGCACATCTTTGGACTGTGGGAGGAAACCGGAGCACCCGGAGGAAACCCACGCAGACACGAGGAGAACGTGCAAACTCCACACAGACGGTGACCCGAGCCGGGAATCGAACCCAGGACCCTGGAGCTGTGAAGCAGCAGTGCTAACCACTGTGCTACCGTGCCGCCATGAACAGAGGTGTCATCTAGTAAGTGTATGGTCTCCTGACATAGAGGAGACCACGTTGTAAGCAGTGACGATAGTACGATACATTTAACATCCCTGCTCTTCTAAATAGTGCCTTTTTTTTTACATCCACCTGAGAGCAGATGAAAAAAATATTGCTGCTATATTTTCAGAATTTGCTCTCACACCTTTCAAGCATTCCCGAATAGGTTTGCAGGAAAAAACTCATAATCCAACAGACAATTCTTCTCTCACCCTCCTTTCACCCTCCTTATCTGTTTCTTCAACCTGTTTTGTCCTAATTTCATCATGTTACAGCACAGTAACTGTTCCAGGTTTCCCCTTTTTTTTCCTCAGCTCCAGCCACTCCTTCCTGAAGCCTGTGCCAAAGTGAAATATTTGCACCAAGTTTCCCGAAAACTTGCAGCAAAATAATGCCAAGTAAAGCATAATGTTGGCATTCAGCAGAAAGGATTAAGGCCTTTCATAAGCAACCCAGATTACTTTATAAACTATATTTTCATTTCATGATTGTTTAAATTAATTTTATAAAACTAACACCAAAACACCCTAACCCTCACTAAGATAAAATAAAAGCTGCAAATATTCAGCAGGTCTGGCAGCATCTGTGGGTAGAGAAAAACTGAGTTAACGTTTCTGTCCTCTTAACCCTGTATCTCTCCCTACAGATGCTACCAGGCTTGCTGACTATTTTCAACATTTTAGTTTTTTATTTTTGATTTCCAGCACCCATAATAGTTTGCTAACATTCATCGGCATAGCCAATCACCCCCACCCACCTCCCCACAAAATAGCACGAGGATTTCCTGCTTGTAAGCCAGTCTTATCAGACTCAAAAATGAGCAAGTCCAATCATACTGCTGATATTTTATGGGATTTTTAAAAAACACTCACTTTTAGGACAAATAATATATCTTGTGTCTTTGAATGCATTTTTATGGCATCAGGTTATTTTGCATCAAAAACTGAAATTTTTGAAACTGTAGTTTCTTAAACATGCTATATTTAATGTCCATAAATAGTTGCTTGTTGACTTCAAAAGTTTCATTTTCATGCAAGAAGAATAAATGTGACACAGGTTTGTCCCTTTCCGAAGGCCCCAATCTCCACTTATTTTACACATTTTTTTCCATTCCAGGTTATACTAATAAGATTAAGGAACTCTCAGAATAAATTTCTACTTAAAATTCCGTTATGAGGCTGCAGATATTTCTGGGCCATCTTAAATGTAGACCTTACAATCCTCAATGTTGTTCTTCTAAAAACTTCACTTTTAAAGCCTACGGTTTGCAGCAATGTTTGCCAGCATTACATTTTTTTTGAAACAGTGCGGCCAAAGCTTGTCTTTACTACCCTTTCAGGTCTCTGGGCGAAAACAATTTCCTTATCACCTCTAATCCTTTGACCAATTATTTTAAAATCCAAGCCCCCTGGGGTTTTTTTTTAAACACCTCTGCTAAAATAAATAGATAATCTCCGTTTACTCTATCTCAGTCCTTCATAATTTTACACACCTCATTTCACCCCTCAGCCTCAAACAGTTTGGTTATTATTAAAACAAATTGAGACATCATGAGATTATGTTAATACAAGTTATTTAATCTTAGTTTATGTTCAATTATTATGAAAGTGGATCCCTTTTCTGAGTTTCTCGCTTTAAAAAATAGAACATTGATGGGAAATGTAATTTAAAGGCCTATTAGATATGAAATAAATTATACCAAATTTGTCAAATTAAAAATGCTATAAAAAGGGAGCCAAATTCACATTTCCCAGCTCCACTCAATCATACCCGACTGCCCATTTTGTGCTTGTAAAATTGATGGTTAAACACAGCCTAGGCAGACATTTTGTGTAGGACTCCCCCTCCTGAAACAACATTAAACTTATTTCCCAGTGACAGTTTAAACAAGGACAGCGCTTCCCTTTCATGCAATTACCAAAGGGAAATTTCATTCCTGGGAACTGAATTGTGAGTGAAAGAGAAAAAGTCCCTGATACCATGACAACTTGTCTAAAACACAGAATACCAGGTACAAGGTCCTGGAGTTTTGCCTCATTTACCTTTTGGGAAGACAGATAGGACGTGCCGGGTGTCAAATAAGCTGGTTAGAGTCCATTACTGAGCGGGATGTAATTGTCTGTCAAAGGAACAAGCTTTGGTGTGGCCTAAAAACCTCACACATATTCCATGATTTCTAATATTACAGACATCAAGCCTAGGGCAGTTGACACAGAGCAAAGGATGGCACCAGGAGTCAGGCAAAAGCAATCGAATCCGCAACATCGACAATTCACACCAACAGGAAGTTATTACCAAGCCAGTCAGACAGCCAGGCCAGAGTAATTGAGATTACTCTATTACCGTCTGCTCATGGAACTGCATGGCTATTTTCACGCATTTGTTACAGAGAAGAAGGAGCATGGTTTCAATACCCAATTCACCCACAAGACCTCAACACTTCACAACATTTTAAAATATTTTTTTAAATACACCGTGCACTACAGGCCTCGCCGACTTATTGAAAGGAAGTTCAGATTTCACATTTCATCTTGTACACTATTGACATAAAAGCTTCAAAATTTAATCTTATTTTTATAAAGGTGAAGGAGGGCAAAGCAGATGTCAAGAACCTAATCTGGCTGGGAATGGACTATTATTTACGTAAGCAGAGGCAAAATCATTCTTCCATTTAGCCTTTCTTCAATCAAATATGAAAGCAGTCCACTAAGTTTGGCAATCCTCCTTTTGAAGACAAAAGAACAGTACAGCACAGGAAAAGGCCCTTCGGTCCTCCAGGCCTGCGCTGATCATGATGCCTGCCTAAACTAAAACCATATGCACTTACAGAGTGCGTATCCTTCCATTCCCATCCTATTCATGTATTTGTCTAGTTGCCCCTTAAATGCCACTATTCGACCTGCTCACACCATCTCCCTGGGCAGCACAATCCAGACATTCACCACCCTCTGTGTATAAAACTTGTTTTGCACACCCCCTCTAAACTTTTCCCCCTGCATCTTAAGCTTATGTCCCCTAATACTTGACGTTTCTACCTCAGGGAAGAGCATCCAACTATCCACTCTGTCCATGCCACCCATAATCTTGTAAACCTCTATCAGGTTGCCCCTCAACTTCCATTGTTCCAGTGAGAACAAACTGAGACATTGGAAAGTGTATTATGTTAGCCTGTATCCCCAACTTGTTCTGCATAGGCTTAGAATAAAGTTCTTCTGGTTAAGTGTACCCTATAAAGAACAAGAAGATTTTATTTTACTGGCCATGCAGAAGCTGCACCCTCTGCGTTATATGTTTGTCCCTTTTGGCTCACTATCGAGCTCTGCTGTAGTAATGTATGCAAGGAAGTGATGCAATGTGATGTAGCATAGGAAACAGGAACAGCAGGTCTGAGAAGAATACACCACAAAAACTTACATTCATTTATCAAGTGTTCCTGAGTGTCATATTTCAAATACACAACACTCTGGTGATTATTTTTTCCAAAACTTTATTTATATAAAATCTGAAAAACACATTATAAAATATTTCCAATTATTACAACAGTAAAGTTCTATGATATTTACATTTTCTCCTGAGATCAAAATTCACACTAAGTTTGGTTTGAGAACATTACACATATTTCAATATTTTAATTGCAAAGTTCAAAATTCATTACAACCTTTATACGTTGGTCATGATGCTTGCTGCGGTGCTTCAATAATGTTACAAGTTAGAAATATACACACAGTCTGAAGGGTTTTATCCAGTTACTAGCCCCTTGAACTATATCGGCTGAAAGGCCTTACATAATGGCTTTTCCCCATTGTGCCTTGACCGCAGCTGCTCTAAGCTTTAGTGCATCCCTCAGCATGTAGTCTTGGACCTAGGAATGTGCCAGTCTTTCACACTCGGTCAAGGACAATTTTTTGCATTGGAAGATCAGCAAGTTTCGGGCAGACCAAAGAGCGTCTTTCATTGAGCTGATAATCCTCCAGCAGCACTCTGGTGATTGGACCTATATCAAATTTGATATATCAAATATCAAGGCCTAAAGTTCAAATCTAACTGAATTAGTTGATCTTAGCTGAGGCAATGTTTGGAGAACCACATCTTAGTGGAGTGGAAAATGACCATCATCACCTTACACATCTTCAGGATATCCCAATTAAGTACTTTTTGAAGAGTAGTCACAGTTGTAGCCAAGGGAAACATTGAACTCAATTTGCACATAAGGTCCCACAAGCAGCAACTAAGTATTGATCAGATAACCTGTTTTAGTAATGTTAGCTGAAAGATAAATGTTGGCCAGAATACCTGGACTCTGAAATAGTAAGAAGTCTCACAACACCAGATTAAAGACCAACAGGTTTATTTGGTAGCAAATACCATAAGCTTTTGGAGCACTGCTCCTTCGTCAGATGGAGTGGAAATGTGCTCTCAAACAGTGCAAACAGACACAAAATCAAGTTGCAGAATACTGATTAGAATGCGAATCCTACAACCAGCCAGGTCTTAAAGGTACAGACAATGTGGGTGAAGGTAACATTAAACACAGGTTAAAGAGATGTGTATTGTCTCCAGACAGAACAGCTAGTGAGATTCCGCAAGCCCAGGAGGCAAGCTGTGGGGGTTACTGATAATGTGACATAAATCCAACATCCCGGTTTAGGCTGTCCTCATGTGTGCGGAACCAGGATGTTGGATTTATGTCACATTATCAGTAACCCCCACAGCTTGCCTCCTGGGCTTGCAGAATCTCACTAGCTGTTCTGTCTGGAGACAATACACATCTCTTTAACCTGTGTTTAATGTTCCCTCCACCCACATTGTCTGTACCTTTAAGACCTGGCTGGCTGTAGGATTCGCATTCTAATCAGAATTCTGCAACTTGATTTTGTGTCTGTTTGCACTGTTTGAGAGCACATTTCCACTCCATCTGATGAAGGAGCAGTGCTCCGAAAGCTTATGGTATTTGCTACCAAATAAACCTGTTGGACTTTAACCTGGTGTTGTGAGACTTCTTCCTGTGTTCACCCCAGTCCAACGCCGGCATCTCCACATCTCTGAAATAGTGCCATGGAATCTTTTACATCCGTATGAAAGAGCAGATGGGACCTCAATTTTTATTTCATCTGGAAATGTAACACACCCATATACTGCACAGACATCAGATTATGTTTCTGAATGTAGCTTAAATCCAGAAATAACATTTATTTGTTTTGAAAATTTAAGGTTGTATGAGAAATTCGAAATAATTTGAAAATAACAACCTTCTGAGTGTCAAGTCAGCCGAGCTAACACCTATTCTTGATTTGCCACTCTCACCAAGAGGGTGACTAAGGGTGACATTCACCTTGGCTAAGTGTATAGTTCGATCTGTTATCCTGCAGAACGTTTATTTACTGGTTTTATTTCATGTAACCATTTCTCAGTTTAGAGTCCAAGTCTTGGTTTTGTATTTGTATTTTGCATTTATGTTGTCTGTCTTTCAAAACAGTCAGTTTCCACATCTGAACACAAGTCATTAAACTTTGCTGTGAAGTGGTCAGCACTGCTACCTCACAGCGCCAGGGACCCAGGTTCAATTCTGACCTCGGGTCACTGTCTGTATGGAGTTTGCACTTTCTCCCCGTGTCTGCATGGATTTCCTCCCGGTGCTTCGGTTTCCTCCCACAGTCCAAAGATGTGCGGGTTAGGTTGATTGACCATGCTAAATTAACCCGAGTGTCGGGGGATTAACAGGGTAAATGTGTGGGGGTTACAGGAATAGGGCCTGGGTGGGATTGTGGTCTGTACAGACTTGATGGGCCGATTGGCCTCCTTCTGTACTGTAGGAATTCTGTGAAGTACAGCTATAAATTGGGTAAGGACATTAATGAGTTCAACTGAAGGCCAAATAGTGTGCTGGCACTCACTGTCCAGACATGAAGAATGGTGAGTTGAGCAAGGTACCAGAGGGCCATCAACATTGGTGATCAAAACTAAATAAGGAAAATCTGAAAATCCGATAGGTACATTATCTGTTTTTATTTGTGATGCTATATCCTAATGGGAATCATGAAAGGAGAAATTGGGCATAAAAAAAAGGCAAAGGAGGCAAAGGGCAGCACTGCGGAGTAGTGGTGAGCACTGCTACCTCACAGTGCCAAGGACTCAGGTTCAATTCCTGCCATGGGTCACTATCTGTGTGGAGTCTGCACGTTCTCCCCGTGTCTGCATGGATTTCCTCCGTAAGAAGTCTCACAACACCAGGTTAAAGTCCAACAGGTTTATTTGGTAGCAAACGCCACTAGCTTTCGGAGCTCCTTTGTCAGGTGAGTGGGAGATCTCCCACTTACCTGACGAAGGAGCAGCGCTCCGAAAGCTAGCCAAATAAACCTGTTGGAGACTTCTTACTGTGTTTACCCCAGTCCAACGCTGGCATCTCCACATCATGGATTTCCTCCCACAGTCCTAAAGACACTGGTTAGGTGAATTGGCCATGCTAAATTCTCCCTCAGTGTTACCCGAACAGGCGCCAGAGTGTGGTGACTAGGGGATTTTCACAGTGTAACTCCATTGCAGTGTTAATATATGTCAACCTCTGACACGAGTAAATAAACTTTAAAAGTGTTTTCGGCATCGCCTAATCAAGCAATTCTCACATCGCTATTGAAGGGCATAAGAATGTATGAATTGAAAAACAAACGAATCAGCCCTTCATATTCAGTTATTCTAAGTCAATTGAAATTTGTCCTGCAACTTCAATTGAGACAAAGCGACGGTGTATCAGCCTGACCCTCACAATTACTACATTGCCCTCTTTTTAGGTCAAACCAAATAAACAAAGTCAGGTTAAGTCAGGACAAAGTAAAAGGGGCAGCTCCCCAAAAAGGAGGGGGAACAGCCCGAACAGAAATCAAAGTACAAAGGAAACTTAAAAACATCAAATTAAAATGTGATTATTAGGGTCAATAATGCACCCCAACCCCTGCGGTGCCCAGCGGGCGCGGAAGGCGTCAACCGCGCCCATGGACACCGCATGCTCCCTCTCCAGGGACACCCGGCCGCGAACGTAGCCGCGGTAGAGGGGAAGACAGTCAGGATGGACGGCCCCCTCGATCGCCCGCTGCCTGGACCGGTAAATGGCACGTTTCGCCAGGCCCAGGAGCAGGTTCACGAGGAGGTCGCCATCCCGACCCTCCCCTCTCTGCACCGGGTGTCCGTAGATCAGGAGCGTGGGACTGAAGTGCAAACAAAACATCAATAAAAGGTTCTTTAGGAAAACATAAAGGGAGTGCAGCCTAAGACACACAACATAGACATGGTCCACGGACTCCACAAGGCCGCAGAAAGGGCAGTCTTCGGAGCCCGTGAACCAGTGAATCCTACGGTTGTGCGGCACTGCCGCATGCATCACCCTCCACCCCAGGTCCCCGACGTAATTGGGGGAGATCCCTCCGTAGAGGGAACTCCAGTGGGGACCTCCGCCGCCCGGCGGCAACAAGGCCCGCCAAGGTGTATCCGGGCGACAGGCAAGGAGGCGGTAGTGGAAGGCAATTACTACATTGCAGCCAGCGCAATCTGTAATTGGGGTCAATGCAGTCCTCTGCCTCCCTGGGTAATGTAGGCCTTTCCGGTGCGCAGTGCATGCCGGTGGTTGTAGGCCAAACATAGCAACCAGAAGCTACCCAGCGATTGGCATCCACACATTCGTCGCAGCTGACTGGCGGAAATACAATCCCTACCCTCTTTACAATAGCAATAAGGCACGGCGGTGAAGCAAACATTTATTCGAATGCACTTATTCGCCTCCGTTGTGATTCTGCCGGGCAGCTCTGGGAAGCGATGGCGAATGTGTGTGTCGGATTGAAGCGGCTATGTTTACGGAGCGTGGCGGAGGTAAACAGAGGCTGCGAGGCCGGGGCCGGCGGCGCCACTGGTTTTGTTGTTGGGAACGCGGCTCAGTTTCCCCCCACCCCCCGTTGACAGCGGGTTGGGGGCTAGGCACGGCGGGGGGAGAGCGCCAAGCTATCGCTCCTTCGCCGGGCTGAGGGGCGAGTAGTGGAGCGGGTTACTGTGTCCGCGGGAATGTGAAAGGTAAGTGACCCCGGGTGGGGGGGAGCTGCCTGAGACATCACTCCCTGAGACATCACTCCCTGAGACATCACTCCCTGACTCAGGGTCCCCATTCCACGACTCAGGGTCTTCACTCCACTAAAAATCCCCCTTTTATAAAATATATAGTTTTTTGGCAGTAACGAGGCTTTCACGTTTATTTTCACTTTATTACGTGTTTAATCTTTTTTAAAAGTGTGAGGCTGTGCGTAGAAATTGTTGACTAACTGGGCAGTTCTTTCAATGAACTGGCACAGGCACAGCGGGCCGAATGGCCTACTTTCTCTCTCTCTCTCTCGAAAGTAAACGCAAAATACTGCAGATGCTGGCGATCTGAAAAAATAAACATAAAGTGCTGGGAAAATTCAGCAGGTCAGATAGCATCTTTGTAACCCGAAGAAGAGTCATATTAGATTTGAGAGGTTAACTCCACAGATAATCCACAATGGTTTTATGGTCATTATTAGACTTCCAGACTTTGAATTCAAATTTCACCATCGGCTGTGGTCGGGTCAGACAGTGGTCCCAGGGCATTACCCTGGGTCTCTGGATTACTAGTCCAGTGACAGTACCACCACGCCACAACCTCCCCCATTTGTAGCACTGAGAACACTTTGAAGGATCGCAACATTTTGAAATGTTCTGGAGATTTCTTACCAAGACTGGAAGCAGTGTTTGGGTGTATGTAATGGAGTTTTGCTTAATCAGAACATTTCAGCATATATGTCTTCAGTGAGTTTGAACTTGTCTATGAGGCTGCTTTCTTGTATTTTTATGATACTATGGAATTTCTCTAAATGCAGGCTGTGTCCAAAATTTACATGTTACATGCAAAATGAAGCTAACATAAGCAGGTCAAAGTTTATGATTCAAAAATAACCATGAGTTGTAACTGGAATATGATGTACCACAGGGAACAATCTAGCCTATACTTTGGGTTGATGATTATTATTGTCCGTTGTGTACTCTTGATTTTGGAGACTCAGATGGTCAGTGTGCTGATGGACAATATTTCAGCCTAATTTAGGAAACATATATGCCAATTAAATCTGTAGGTTCGAGCAACAATGTTTAACGTTAACATTAAATTATGTCCACTCTCATTTCAAGATTTTTTGGAAAAAAGTCAAGGTCCTTTTCAGAAAATGATACAACATTGAAGGAGGTCATTTGACCTATTCTACCCATGCTGGATCTGAAAGTTAATCCAACTTCCCTGATCTTTACAAAAAGTAATGCTAATTTTAAGTTCCAATATTTATTCAATTTCCTTTTGAATGTTACTATTGAATCTGCAAATCTGCTTTCCGGAGGTGTGTTCCAGATCATAATTCACTGTGTAACACTTTTTCTCATGTTGCCTCTGGTTATTCTGCCAGTTTCCGTGTGAGGGAATCTTGAACTTGGGGGCACAATTTCAAAATAAGGGGTGTCTCATTTAAGAAAGAGATGAGGAATTTTTGGAATTCTCTATCCCTGAAATTAGTGGAGTGTGGGTCATTGCATATAGTCAAGGCACAGTTAGACAGAATTTTGAACAACAAGGGAATCGAGGGTTATAGGGGAGGGGTGTGGGGAACAGGCAGTAAAGTGGAGTTACGGCTGCAATTATATCAGCCACAATCTTATTGAATGGCAGAGGGCCAGATTTCCAACGACTCCTATTTCTTATGCTCTTAATTTCAGTCTTGGTAGAAATGACCACCATACAATTATTTTGGAGTCAAAGTCCCATCTAATGGGATAGATTCAGATTAGATCTAAAAGCTCAAAACTTTGCATCCATGAGATTCAGTGGATCATCAGCAACAACAGAAATGTACTCGAGCACAAACTGTAACCTCACAGCCCCATCCCTTACTCCTCCATTACCATCATACCAAGAAAGCAACATTGGTTCAATCAATGAGGAGTGTCAGGAGCTTGCACCAGGCATATCTAAATATGAAATACCAGCATGATGAAGCTACAACAAGAAACTGCAAAGATGCTATAGAGCTATGTGATCCTACAAACAATTAATTAGATCCTCCAAACCTTTGCAGTCCTGTGGCATCCAGTCCTAAGTGGTGGTGCATCATTAAACAAATAACAAGAGGAAGAGGCTCCATGAACATCGCTGTCCTCAATGTTGAAGGAGCCCAGTATGTCGGTGCAAATAACAGCTGAAGCATTTGTAATTACCCTCAGCCAAAAGTGCCAAGTAGCTAACCCATCATAGCCTGCTCCTGAGGTCCCCAGCATCAAGATGTCAGTTTTCACAAAAACGCTTTACTCTGTGTGACATCAAGAAGCAGTTGATTACAGCAGAGGTTATGGATTGTGACAAAATTCCAATTATAATGCTGAAGACTCATGCTCCAGAACTAGCTGTTCCCCTGAAACTGATTGCACAATGTTTAGTACCATTTACAGCTCCTCAGATAGACATAGTCCATATATGCATGCAGCAAGGCTTGGACTAAGTGGCAAGTAACATTCATGCCACCCAGGTACCAAGAAATATCGATCGCCAACAAGAGAGAATCTATTATCTACTTTGATGTTCATTGGAATTATCATCCCTCAACCCTTATCATCAACTTCCTGGGGAGTGCTAATGATCAGAAGCTGAGCTGGATCAACAATATAATTATTGTGGCTGCAAAAGCTTGGAATTCTGTGCAAATAACTCCCCACCTTACTCTGCCAATTCTGTCCACCTTCCAGAAGGCACAAGTCAGGAGTATGATGGAATACTCTTCATTTGCCTGGAATAGGACAGCTCCAACAACACTCAAGAAACTCGGCACCATCCAAGACAAAGCAGTTGGCTTGATCACCCCCTCCACACCTTAAGCATTCAGTCCCTCGATTACCAGGGTACAGTGGCAGTAGTGTGGACCATAATGTTGTAGGGAAATATCCCTTTACCAGTGCAGAATAGAAGTTGAGGTCGCAAATCAAGGTTCAAAGCGTGTCTTTATTGTACAATTACTGGGATCCCAGGGAGACCCCCGTAGCCAGCTCAGAAACAGTGGCTTGGCCACGTTGATCTCAATTAAATCACATCAGCGGTGTATCTTTATAGAGTTTCAAATTCGAGCGGGAACATTTGATTATGCATTTTTACAATATGTATAAAGTGGTCTGTCAGTTTAAAAAGTCCCTAGGAAGTTTCATCGATTAGCATTTGTATGGTGTGTGTTCGTGTTAATGGGATTACTTGGTCCTGCCCCGGTGTCTAAATGCGTTTCCCATTATCTTCTCTATGTGTCCTCTTATCTGAATTGATCTTATTGTTTCGTGTCTGTGTTTCCTGCTTGTGAGATTGAGTGTTAATGTCATCCTGTCCTGTTGGATGTCTGGAGTATTTCATTCTAATCTTTTATTCTTATATCTTAGTTTATCAGATTTTTATGTCTGCCTTGGCCGAATTGGTAATATTTCAGTGATAGCTTGGTTTTGATAACCCACTCTATGTCTCGTTTCGTAGGGATCTTGATCGTCCTTGGCCAGTTTAAAATGCAGCTGCGCGCTGTTGCTAGGCAGATTAGGGATCTTCCGTAGTCTTTGAAATTCGCGAGTCTCTCAGCTGTGCAGGGGGGGACCCGATCGAATATCCATCCAGGGGTGCCCCTCTGCATTGTTGGCCCGTTATGAGTGGTGCCAATTAGTCCAATAAGTAAATATGTTTGATGATACAAAATATGGTTTTCTGGAAAATTTCCTCCTTCAATAATATACCTCTCTAGGGCAGCATCTGAAAGAAGTGGAACAATTGGATATTAAAACCGAAAAAGCATTCGCGAAAAGCAAAAATATGCACACACCCTCAGTAGCAACATTGTGCAAATGGGCCATAGATGCACTGAATCAAATTCATCATTTTTAAAATGTGGAATATCGAATGTGCTCAATGATACCAGGGATCAATACTTGTGGAATGATGATGATGCCAAAGTTACTAGTAATGAGTGCAGAGAAGATTTACTAGGATGAGTGACTTGTGACATAGAGATTAAAGAGAAGCTGTAATTATTCTCCTTCAAGTAGAGATTTAATAAATCAATTGATGAAAGGTTCAAAATTGAAAGTTTCCACTGGCAGGATCGTTGCTAATCAAAGGACATATTTTTAAGTTAATTAGAAAAGAACAAGGGGGAAAAAAGTGTAATATTTACGTAATGAGTAATGACCATCTGAAACAGTGATGGAAGCAGATTCAATAACTTTCTAAAGGAAAAGGGTTTATACTTGAAAAGGAAAAAAAGACAGGGATTTGGGGAGGCATCAGGGGAGTGGAACTAAATTATTTTCTTTGAAAAAAGATGCACAGGATTGGTGAGCAGAATGTTGTCCTGTGCAATTATAATTAAAACATCCAAGTGTATGTGTTAATATTCACCAGCTGTGCAGAATAATTGAGAAATCCAAGTTGTTGCAACATGGATAGATGGGAAACTAGGGTTCTCATCAGAAAAGGTGTGAGAAGATTTGATAGAGTTGCTCAAAATCATGAGGGGTTTAAACAGAACAGATAGAATGGTGAAAGGATCATTTGAACAGGATATGGCGCTCGACTCATCGATAGACAGTTCCGACGCGCCACAGCGAAAAACTGCACCGACCTCCTCAGAAAACAAACACGGGACACGGCGGACGGAGTACCCTTTGTCGTCCAGTATTTCCCTGGAGTGGAGAAGCTACGACATCTTCTCCGGAGCCTTCAACATGTCATTGATGAAGACGAACGTTTCGCCAAGGCCATCCCCACACCCCCACTTCTTGCCTTCAAACAACCGCACAACCTCAAACAGACCATTGTCCGCAGCAAACTACCCAGCCTTCAGGAGAACAGTGACCATGACACCACACAACCCTGCCACAGCAACCTCTGCAAGACGTGCTGGATCATCGACACGGATGCCATCATCTCACTTGAGAATATCATCCACCATGTACACGGTACGTACACTTGCAACTCGTTGTCTACCTGACACGCTGCAGGAAAGGATGCCCCGAGGCATGGTAAATTGGGGAGACCACGCAGACACTACGACAATGGATGAATGAACACCGCTCGACAATCACCAGGCAAGTGTTCTCTTTCTGTTGGGGAACACTTCAGCGGTCACGGGCATTCTGCCTCTGATCTTCGGGTAAGCGTTCTCCAAGGCAGCCTTCACGACACACGACAACGCAGAGTCGCTGAGCAGAGACTGATAGCCAAGTTCCGCACACATGAGGACGGCCTCAACCGGGATCTTGGGTTCATGTCACACTATCTGTAACCCCCACGACTTGCCTGGGCTTGCAAAATCTCACTAACTGTCCTGGCTGGAGACAATACACATCTCTTTAACCTGTGCTTAACCCTCTCTCCACTCACATTGTCTGTACCTTTTAAGACTTGATTACCTGTAAAGACTCGCATTCCAACCATTATTTTGTAAATTGGGCTTGTGTCTTTATATGCTCTGTTTGTGAACAGAACTCCCACTCACCTCCGAAAGCTAGTGGCTTGTGCTACCAAATAAACCTGTTGGACTTTAACCTGGTGTTGTGAGACTTCTTACTGTGTTTACCCCAGTCCAACGCCGGCATCTCCACGTCAAAGGGTCAAATAACAGAGGAATAACTATTTAAGGTGATTGGTGAAAGAACTAAAGACAACATGAGGGAATTTTTGGTCGAAGCACCTCAACAATGTATATGTACTTAATGACTGCAATCTTACATTGTCATTTGTAGTTTGTACGTTAAAAATGTTAGAGGCACCCTGATGACAGCTATTTCATTACTGATTCTCTTCAAGCCTCAATAAATGAAGTTCTGCAATGAAATTGGGAAAATAAATATATTTCAATTCTGTATCTCGCTGAAACAGTTGAAAGGATAAGAAAATTGCCATGTTTAATAAAGCTTTGGATTAAATAGATGTAGCCTTCATAAATGACTTTCAAAGCAAGACTGAAAACTCTGTTAGCAAAATACATTTAATCAGAAGTTTGAAGTATAATTTTGATTGCAGTTAGCGATGAAACTAACATTTACAGTACTATTTTCTAAACTAAAGGGAAGTTCTGATGTTGGAGATAATTCATTACTGGCTTTGTAGAGGAGGATAGCATTCAACTACTTCGTAATAAATCATGTGCAGTTTGGCAATTTTCAAGACTATCTTTGGTCAAAAAGCTTATCCCAAACTGGAAAGAAATTAAACCATTAAAGTATAATGGGGTGTAATAAAAGGTTTTGCGATGTTACTTAGGTCAATAATGCAACTGGGCAGACAAATTTAATCAAGGTTTAGAAGAAGGAATAAGCTGTGTAAGTGCAGTACATCAGGAGTTTTGAAACAGTTCAGATGTATGAGCTGACTCTTCGACAAGAGATCATCTCTTGAATTGAATTCTTTATCTATGTCAAACTATTTCTTTGAATTTAATGCTCACCACTACTTTCTTATTCTATGAAAAGACAGCATGTGAAATTGTTTCTTTATATTTCTCAGCCCTTTCTGGCTCACTCTTGCGAGAATGTTGTTAGACATAGTTTATGTAACTTGTAAGTTGATCTGTTGATTGGTTTAATTTTGCGTCAGTTTGAAAATGTTACTGATGTCGTATTGCTATCCTGTTGTGAATAGTATAATGTTGAGCTTTCTTTTATTCATTTTGCTTGGGTCTTTTCCTCAAACATGGTAGGTATTGTGTAGCTCAGCAAGTTACTAATACAGTTAAATGTTTAGTCCATATTATTTCTGCTGTCAGATCTTTGAATCACAACTTGTACAAGGTTCAAAAAGTGGAAAAAAATTAAGCTGCAAAAAGTACTGTAAAAATACTGAGCTGTTAAAAATTTTCAATGTCAGGGGCCAGACAGTGGTGCGAAGTTAATGTTAAGGGAGAGAAACTACTGCAGCCAGAGTGCTTGGAGCAAGAACCTTCATTCGTGTAACATTATTTCACTATTTCATTTATGTGAGAAAAATGTCAGCAATGAGAAAATACCATTCAACCCTTCGAGATCATCACTCTAGTCTTTCAATGTACCCAACACAGCACCCATAGACATTGTGAACATTTGGGAGGTATTTGCAGCTTAGATGCTGAGCTTGAACATTGTTCTACAGCCAAACCAAGCGTTCAAGCCTTGACTATAGCAGATCACCACTTGTACTTTATATTTGCAGTAGGGGGAATAATTACACCTGCAAGGCCAGTAAATCCACCATTGAAGTAAGGGCAGAAAAACAGTTTATCAAAATATAAATAACTGAAAAAATTGATTATGGGAGGAAATTTTCAACTTCTGCTGCAAGTACTGCAAATCCAAAGTTGTGTAGTAAAGCAAAACCATGCAGTGTGAATAACTAAGAGTAGAGGTTTTGAGGAAGGGAGGAAAGAGCAAATTTACTTGTGTCTTCAGTTTTGAAAGTTGATATTTTATGAATTCCAATCTTAGAGGCCTATATCTTTTAGTTTCACTCAGTTATTTTTACCTCCTGTGATATATTATTTTAAATTTTATGCAGTATGCATTAAGTGAAATGTTGCATATGTCCATGGATTGCTGTAAATGAAATTACAGTCCAGTACCTATGAGCAACACTACAGAGAGTAGTGATGCGTCTAATTCAGAAAACAAATCTAATATCTTTGGAAGAGGGAAGCTAGCTTAGATGCTTCTTAAATATTTAATAGCAGCAATCAAAAGTAAATTAGCCATTTTCAATTAGCAACACTGACATTTATTTTTTGCAAAGTGTGATTAAGTTATTTTCTGCTTTACTGTTTAGATTTTTTTCTCACCATGGATGGTGAACTGAGCCCTCAAGATAAGAAGGACCTGGATAAGTTCATTAAGTTTTTTGCCCTGAAGGTACAAATTCTCCGCACGGTATTACACTGATTTATGTTTTTTGAGAAGAGTGACAACTTCTATGTTAAGGGAGAGAGCTTTAAATTTACATAAGACCTCTACTTTGTCCATTGATCCAGTCAAGCTAAGTAAACCTTAGCTGTAGCTTTGAATTCAGGTATATTCCCACTTCCCTAGCAATGTACCACAAATATCACAGAATTTACTTTTATTCTAACCTTCACTCAACTTTCTGTCCCATGTTCTAGAAGCTACCTTTTTAATATTCCTTCTTTACAGAACAACATGCATAAAGAGGTTTAAATGCCCACTTGTAATAAACCATTTTGTTGTTATAAACTAAGATATAAAACTCTTCAGTGCCAAATATTACCACGTAGACCAATTACTTGCAGCTTTAAACAACTAATCTCTTTAGCTCAAATTAAATCCTAGCATTAAGTACAATATTCAACAAACAGTGCAAGTACAATATATGTTTACATACAGTGCAAAAGTGTGCCCCAAGACATTTAGATTATCAGAAAAGCTCCAAATTGAAGACTAAAATGTTTTTAATTGAATGACCAGGTTCTGTTTCTGAACAATAAATTGATCTGTTTTCATCACTTTTTGCTTGAAGTATTTTTACCCTCAAACAAAATCTGTTCCGAGACTTCTTGTGACACGATCAACTACTCCACAAAAGAACAGACTTGTTTCAAACCTCCTGCTTTTAATCCAGTTAGCATTAAAGCCAACATTTCTATTAACTCTTCTTTTCAGATGTTGATGTTTTCAGAAAGCTGAAATAATATTTCATACATCTTCACAGTCACAATAGAAAAACATTTGAATAATAGACACTACGATGATTAAAAACTCTTTACATTTCTTGATTAATCATTACAATGTGCAATACAGCAGCTGCTTGGCTACACATGGTGGAACATGATAAACTGAAACCTCTTTCATTTGTACCTCCTGCCTAATTTTGCTGTAACTAGGTGATCCATGATTCGTGTGAAAAATTTAAACCTATAGCTCTTGATTATTCATTTGTTGGTGTACATCTTTTCAATTTTTATATTAAATTAAGTTTTGTGGAGAGAGGAAGTAAAAACAAAACAGTTTTTATTCATTTTCCTATTTTCTCTCTCCCAACTAACTTCAGTAGGAGTCAAATATTTTAAATTACTTTGCTTCTAAATTATTGCAAAGGTTAGATTAATAAATAAAACTTAGTGTTGCTATGATGGAGGTAAAGAAATTAAGATATGCTTGGTGATTCTTGTGTCTTAATTAAACCATTGAATGAATATTTTACAGACTGTCCAAGTAATTGTGCAAGCACGGCTCGGAGAAAAGATATGCACTCGTTCATCCTCTTCTCCTACAGGCTCAGACTGGGTAAGAAAACTAGCCTCACACCCACATTTCTGCCCTCCTCTCCTGAAGATGCTGACTCTTGTTGAGTTGTAGTACCACAAGTTTCAGCTGTCCATCATGATCTTGCACAAACGCTTCAAGTATGAGTCCAGGCCAAATGTCTTGGCAAATTACTGACCTGATGTGTTAGGGTCGCCTTGCAACCAAGCCTCCTGGTGTTCTCATCCACTATTGACGTGTACTTTTCAGCAGCTGGTCCTGGATAGCAATCAGATCAGAAACTTTGTTTTTTTTCCTCTCCCTGCAACTTCCCTAGCCCAGGGTCACCTTACTATCTTGTTTTTTATTTATAATTATTATACATATATCTTTCAATTTTTAAATAAATAAAATCATGAGGGACCAAATTTTAAATGCTAGCAACTTTTTAAAAAATATCATTGTGTGGTCTATAACTTGTGCTCAATGAAATGCTCTACTAAAACTAAGGCCAGAAATATAAGACGGTCAATAATAAATCCAATGAGGATTACAGGAGAAACCTCTGTCCACACTTTGTGTGGAGTTTGCATGTTCTCCCCATTTCTGCATGGATTTCCTTGGGGTGCTCCAGTTTCATCCTACATGCCAAAGATGTGCGGATTAGGTTGATTGGCCATGCTAATCTCCCTTCGTGTCAGGGAGGTTAGCAGGGTAAATACATGGGGTTAAGGGGATAGAGCTTGGGTAGGATCCTTGTCTGTGATGGGCTGAATGGCCTCTTTCTGCACTGCAGTGATTCTATGATGAGAAATATGACATGCATGTTTACTTTTTATAAAAATAAGATCTCTGTCCTAACATTTTTAAATCTAAGAATGTTATAGAAGATTTATAATCATGAATGATAACTTGAATGGATTTGAAGAAACCAAAATGAATCTAGTTATAACATATTATTGAACTGTGTTGGCAAACAGTACTGTGTTTCCTCCTGCAGTTTAACCTTGCAATAAAGGACATACCTGAAGTCACCCATGAGGCTAAGAAGGCACTGGCAGGGCAACTTCCAGGAATTGGTCGGTCGATGTGTGTAGAAATTTCTCTCAAGACATCTGAGGTATAGCTTCTAATTTAATTTATTGGCACATTAATATTTTTTTTCCCAAGCTTTTTTTATAATTCCTTGACTATCAATCTTTCCTGAGTATCTGTACTGAGCTGCAATTTGATTATCTAATGAATTTAGTTATTTGCCAGAAGGAGGGTAATTGTGTTCCATTTTGACAGACAATTGAGATTTCATTCCTCGCAGCAGCTGTGATGCCTGGAGCTTTCCATGGTCTAAATTTTCACCTGGCTTGCTTGCAGTTTTGCTGTCAATACTGTAAGATTTGTTCCTGCCCTTCCCTGAAATTGCTGATTTGTAACATCCAATTCCACAGACACCAACAATTTTTATATCTGTGATTCCTATGCAACCCACAGTCTTGCATTCTAGGGCTACATTCAATCTCCCCGATGGAACTGCAGTAGCAGTTGATTCTTTCATGATCCCGCCATGTCACCTTTGGTGCACCTAAATATCTCAATGAGCTTGTTCTTTAAAATTTGGTGTCAGAATGCCTTCAGTAAGTTATCGAACTTGAAGCCATCAGGCCACATTTGCTTTCCAGGTCTTGGTAATCCTGCCCTTTAAAATGCAGGTAAATGTGTTCTGTTTTTCGCTTTTCTCCTGTTTTAATTTTGGATAATGCTGTACTTTTCTCCATCAGTTCATGTGCACTTCCATGCCACTTTCATCTTTACCTCTGTTTCAAGTTGTCATTACATCACCTTTTCCTCCTCAAGCTTGCAACATTGATTCTCATCCTTGTGTTGATTACTTTTAGCCTCCAGCTTCAGAACTTCCAATAGATATGCACATTCTTTGTATTTTCCCTCTGCAGCAAACCATGATAATTTTAGCTTTCTGCTGGGTCTTTTGAAACCCTTCACATGTTTTTAATAACTGCTGATGCTTCTAATATTTTACTTGGATTGAAAAGTTTAAATTGCTTGTATCTTGCAAGTGATTTTGTAATTTACCGGGGTTGCTTTTTGAACATTTTATCTCCACGTGCTTTCTCCTGGTTCAATAGCAAAGACCACTTCATTACATGAGTTCTCTTTGCCCATGAGCTAGACTATACCGTTACCTATCTAATATCCAGATAATACCAAGCCCAATTGTCAAACAGAAACCCACATCACCGTTGCAAGTGTCTCTGATAAATGCAGTTTTGGAAAGTGTGGACTTAACATTCCATCAACTATGGTTTACACAATAAACTAGCAAACATTAAGTGTGAGATAGTTAAGTGTCCAGTTGCAAAGTCAAACAGCAGATTTGCAGTAATTACTGGCCTTATCCTCTTGAAATAGATATCAATGATAAGCAGTCATGTATGCACAAAAACTAATACAAAAGATACAAAAATTGATAACCCTGCATGGAGGCTACTGAGACTCTTGTTTGCCCATCTCTGTCTCTGAAGGCATCAGATGCCTTGCTCAATTGCAGCAAGTCAATCCAAGGTACGCTTTCAAAGTGATTAAAAGACTCCCAGGAATAAAGATAATTAAAAATGTAACTCAACCTAAAAATATACTATTTAAAGACTTCAAATATGTGCTTTGAAATCACTTTTTGATCCAAATTGAATTACTCTTTTCTGAGAACAAGACAATTGGTTCTGAACAGTGCTGAAGATCCAGGAGGTATTGCCTCATCAAAGACTACCCTCTCGATATTGCTGGAACAATTTAGTTGCTATAAATTAGTAACAGTACTTTGGAAACAATGAACAAAGCAGGCAGTTAAACGTTTCCTTGTTAATGCCTTTAAAATTATCTTTCACCTACTTGATCATAAGTATTTTTTTGAAACCTGAGAAGGCACTGACACTAGCTTTTTTTAAAACTAGCTAACAGTCTCTTATACAAAGATATTAAAGTAAGTATATTTCCCATACATTACAACACTGACTAAACTTCGGGAGTATGTAATTGACTGTGAAGTTCTTTGGGATGTCCTGAGGATATGAAAGAAGATGTACGGATCGCATTTCTTATATTAGAAACCTTAAATGGATTACTTGTGCTTTGTCGTTGGTGGAAGGACGTTGGGGAGTCGGGAGGTGATTCACTCACTGCAGAATTCTCAGCCTCTGACCTGCTCTTGTAAGAGTTTTAACAACACCAGGTTAAAGTCCAACAGGTTTATTTAACCTGGACTTTAACCTGGTGTTGTTAAAACTCTTACTGTGTTCACCCCAGTCCAACGCCGGCATCTCCACATCATGACTGCTCTTGTAACCACAGGAATTATGTTATAGGTCCAGTTAATTTTCTATCAGTGATGACCCCAAGATGTTGATGGTGGGCTATGCCTAGTGTTTAAACTCACTCTGGTTGAAGTGGCATTTGTGTGGCATGAATGTTACTTGACACTTGTTAGCCCAAGCTTGAATGTTATCCAGGTCTTACTGTATGCAGTGTGAACTGTTTCATTATCTGAGTAATAACAATTGAATCATCGATGACCATTCCCACTTCTAACCTTGTGATAGAAGGAAGGTCATTGCTGAAGGTGACTGGGCTTTGGACCCTGTCCTGAGGAACTCCTGCAGTGATATCCTGGGGCTGAACTGATTGTCCTCCAACCATCTTCTTTCCTCCTTTTGGTGTGACACCAAGCCAATAGAAAGCAGAGGAGTCAAGGGTGCCTTGCCAAATTTATTTAAAATCACAATAGGATAGGAGAGAGCAAATAGATATAGGCAATTTTCAGTGAATAGGGGGTTCAGAAGACTATGGGGAGATAAATGCAAAATTTGAGACAGAGAGCAGTAGAAAGCTATTTTTTTAACGGAGCAGTGTGATGTGGAATGCATGACTGGAGTTTGTAACTTCTGCAAAGTACATGTCAACTTATGTTGTCAAAGATTATAGACCATGCATACTACTCAGCAAGCACTTGTCATGTTGACTGAACTAAATTGGCAGCATACTGAAATCTGTAATTGTGAGAACATTGAAAGGAGGTTGAGTAGGACTCGGCATTTTCACTCAAGCAATAGGTAAAACCATGCAAAGCTCTGCATTCCTATCACATCCAATTCTGAATGATAGTGGATAATTGAACAATTAATGCGAAGGGGAAGAAGGTCATGAACATACCCATCTTCAATGATGGTGAAGTCCGGCATGTGAGTGCAAATGTTAAGGCTGACATGTTTGGAATCATCCTCAGCCAGAAATGCTGATTTGCATAATTTATCTTGAACTCCCCATGACGTTAGTCCACACCCCCAACCCATCACAGAAGCCAGACTTCAGCCAATTTGAGTCACTCCCAAGTTATTGTTACAGGCATCAGAAATGGGAAAAACAGTAAACTTGCGTTTTAGAAAATGAAAGCCAGGCCATTGGAGTTGGAAACTACAGTTCTCGATGGGCTTCAGCAGTCTCTGCAGATGTGCCGGCACATTTTCCTTTGGCGTCTGTGCACATGCCAGCTGGAGATTGATAGCACATGTATTGTTGGAGCATATTCTCTTTGTCAGGCTCGGAACTGACCCTGCACAGGAGGACAAACGAAAACAAAAGTGCAATGGAGCTGAAAGGAGATCAAATGGCTCAGAAGAGAATGCAATTCTGCATTCTGCAAAAGGTGCCAGAAGAAGCTGGATGAGTGTGTGAGCTTTGGGAGCAGGCCTCAAAGAAAATGAGAGAGTCTCATTCAGGAGTTGGACAGCAAAAGGTCCCAAGATGACAGTTAAGTCAAAGAATGAGGACAGAAATCTGGAACCAATCCTGTTCAGTGAAATTAAAGTAAGGAGCCGAGATAAAGGCTCCAAATTAAACAAAGAAAAGGGAGAAGGATGTAGGTAAAGTGGCCTTGTGACAACCGGGAGCCAGAGATTGGTGACGACTTACCACGGGTGTGTGAAGCATGGCTGAGTACCTGAGAATGCGTGGGAAAGGTGAAGCTTGAATGCGCATGGTAATCCAGTGGAGAGGAGCATCAGAAAAAGAGATCGAAATCCTGGAGATTGATCCTTGTTGGAGACGTCCAGGAGTAAACATGTTCTACAAATGTAGAGAATTGAAACCGTTGTGTGAAAGACAGAGTTTTTGTGAGATCAGTTGGCTCATAGTGTGACAAGCATCTGGGATGGGGGCCATGGAAGTTGTTTTGGTGGCCACTTTCGCTTAGTTTCAGAATGTGGTGTGTCTGACCATAGTTCACCTACAGCGGACTGTAAACTTAGTGTGAACAGTTACAAAAAAGCATTTCTAACTTGTGTTATACTTACAAATCTATTTATCTGTAAAATTGTGGATGAAGGAGTGTAGGAAAATAGTTATTTTTCTTGTTTAATAAATGTTTTCTTTTTTAATTTCATTGGACTCCTGTAATTCTGTTCAGTAGCTGCCCTCCACATTTCTAAACAAGAAATAAAAGTTAGAATCTATCAAGCCAGGTTCCACCTGGGATCTTACTTTCCAGTAGTAATATCAGTTGGGATCTTGACATTGTCAAGATATAGCTCAGTGCACTTGGTACAGCAAAGGCTATGGGCACTGTTACTATCCCAGTTGTGTTGCTGAATCCTTGAGCCCCAAGGAAAGCTGCATTATTAGCCACATTGCTCCAATACCACTTCACTGACATCTACCTGATAAAGTTCAAAATTGCCCAGGTATGTCGTGTCTGTAGAAAGCAGGACAAATCCAATCTGACCAGTTACTACCCATTTTGTCTCCTTCAGTCATCAGCAAAATGATGAATGGGAATCACCAACACCCCTATCAAATGGCATCACCAATAACCTGCCTACCAGTGCTCTGTTTGGGCTCTGCCTGCACCATTTTGCTCAACCTCTTTATAGTCTTGGTCCAAACATGAATGAATGACTGCCTTTGATGTTAAGGCAACATTTGACCATGTGTGACATTGACTCGTGTCATATCTGACACAGCAGTGTAGTGGTAATGTCACTAGGCAAGTAATCTAGAGACCCAGACTAATACTCCACAGTAGCTGATGGAATTAAAATTTAATTAACAAATCTGAAATATAAAACTAGTCCCAGCAGCAGTGACCATGACAGCTGTTGTCAATTGTTGTAAGACCCATCTGGTCTACTAATGTCCTTTTTAGGGAAGGAAATCTGCCATTCTTGCCCGGTCTGGACTTCAGATCCTCAACAATCTGGCTGACTCTTAACTGCCACGCAAGTGAAATTAGAGATGGACATCAATTGCTGACCTTGCCAGTGACGCCCACATCCTATGAAAGAAAAACAAAACACATGAAGTGGATTGAGGATGTTTGGAGCCAATCTTTATAACTTCTGGTCATTATAGTAGGTGTTCCTCGGAAGCATCCTGAGCTGAACCATCTTCAGACACCAATGAGAATGGTAACACTTCCACCTCCAAGTCTTGCACATGTTTATCATTCGTTCATCATCATTAGATCAGTATCTTGGAGTTCCCTACCTAATGCCATCATGGGAACACTATTCCCACAAGCGCTGCAGCAGTTCAGAGTCTACCACCAATGTCTGAGAGCTGCAAGGAATGGATATTAAATGCAGTCCTGTTATTACCTCTCAAGATGCTACTGCTTGCTCATCTAAAGGACGAGCTCAGACAGTAATAATGAAAATAGATCATAATTACAACCTAGTATAAATAATAAAGGCCATGTTGTCTTTATGCAAAATTAGATAATCATTGAAAGTTTATTTTAAGTCACTATACACTTCAGCTTTGAGATGGTAGCAAATATCACATCTTTAATGCTCAACAGACTTTGTTTGTTTGTTTGAAAACATACATTTTTTTCTTAAAATCTCTGCCGTATTTCCTCCTTTTAAGATGCTGCTTAAAACCTACTTCTTTGACCAAGCTTCTGGTTATCTGCCCTAAATTTTTTATGGCATAGTATCAAATTTTGTTTAGTAACAATTCTGTGATGTTCCTCTGGGACATTTTACTACAATGCATGTTGTTGCTCTCGTATCTGTCAATTCCATTTTTCTTCTTGTATGTTTTGTGCCAGGGGGATTCTATGGAACTGGAAACATGGTGTTTGGAAATGAATGAAAAGTAAGTTTGCTCCTTTAGAGAATATCTTCACTTTAAGTAACATTTTCTATTCATGAATCACAGGGAGGATGAGAGCCGATGTCTGTTTCCTGAGTTGCATTTAATATTCATAATATTGCAGTATTGATAGTTCCAAGTTGCTCATTTTAATGTGGATGGAAGTTACTTCACAAGCCTAATTTAAAATCCTGGCGATCAGATTTCTGTCAGTTTGTTTTAGATATTTTACTGCAAGTAACAAAGGCAACAGAAATGCTTCATGTTGGACTGACTTGTTATTTCTAAGATCTTGAACTCTCTCTGTTTTTGTTTGTTCAGATGTGATAAAGAAATTAAGGTTTCCTACACCGTCTACAACAGACTGTCTTTGCTACTGAAGTCGCTTCTTGCAATCACAAGGGTGACACCTGCATATAAACTATCCAGAAAGCAGGGACATGACTATGTAATCCTATACAGGTAAAAAAAAAAGTAATTCTCTAGCTGTTTATGGTATCCTAATTTTGTTACTTTCTTCAAACAATGTGCTGCAAGTTTTTAATATATTTCACTTAAAAATGAACATATAGAAAGATGAGTTTTACTTTCTTTAAGATTTATCCTCCAGAGGTGGGTCTCAGGGGCAAGGCTGGCATTTATTGCCTATCCTGACATTTGAGAGACTTGCTAGGCACTTCAGAAAGCCAAATTGGCATTGGAAATATATAAGCCAAACTGAGAATGGCCGACATGGTCCCTTCTCTCAAAAGACAATAGTGAACCAATTGGATATTTGCAATGATATTCCAGCTTCTTACTCACTTCTTCTAGTAATGCCTACTGAATTTTAAGTTATGAAACTACCAAGTGGGAGTCAAGATCTTGTCTTGTGAGTTCTTAATCTAGACATCAGTATGACTTGTTCAATAATGTAACCACTATGATTGGATGCAGTGGATTTGAAAGCCCCTCTGACCTGTGCTTCAACCCACCACAGATGAATGGGACAATTATATTAGCTTCCTGTCAGGTTTGGGATCAATGTAAAATTTGTTCTGGTATTCACAGCACCACTCCTCTCTTCAAGAACCAGAGACTACAGCAGGAATTTGGTACTAAATTTAGCATCTTACACAGGCCACAGGAATGGGTTATTTCAAAATGAGGATAGAATGCCAAAGGAGTTGAAGGGAATGCCATATGGGAGAAAATGCCTTTGAAATGTCAAAAAATCCAAAACTGAATGAAATTTATTTTGTGTGCTGCATGAAGAGTAAATATTTTAACCATTGTCCAAACAGCTGTTAGGGGCCAGCCATGACAGGTATCGTCACCAGAAAAGACTTGGCCAAATTATGTATCTGGCAGATCTGTCTTTGAATTATAGAATCCCTACAGTGCAGAAGGGGGCAATTCGGCCCATTGAGCCTGCAATCCCCATAATCTCACATATTATTTACACTGCAAATCCCCCTGACACGAAGGGGCAATTTAGCATGGTCAATTCACCTAACCTATACATTTTTGGATTGTGGGAGGAAACTGGAACACCCGGAAGAAATCCACGCAGACACGGGGAGAACGTGCAAACTCCACACAGGCAGTCACCGGAGGTTGGAATTGAACCCCGGTTCCTGGCATGGTGATGCAGCAGTGCTAACCACTGTGCCATCCAACTTTGGCTGTCTCTATCATAGCAAGTAGACACCTGCATCCTTCTGCAACAAGACTACTTCGTTCCATGCTTGAACTTTAATCTCACTTAGTGCAAATCTTGCACTTTAACATTTGAGCACCTAGATGGCTAGTTGCTACTAATGTAGCCCTAAGTGGACCAGTTGAAGCCATCAGTCAAGAGAGAGCATTTCCATCATTGTTGTCCTGGACTGCTTTTACATATTTGCAACAATCCAATATTGTGCATGTAGAAAATAACCTTTCTTTATATGGGAGGTGAAGGACTTACCACAAAGTATTTTTTCCATTTCTCTAACTTCCTCAATTTCCTTAAACATGATGACTAAGAGGTTAACTGAGATTTATGTCTTATTTGTTTTCAATTTTCTAGAATATATTTTGGAGAAGTGCAGCTGAATGGCCTTGGTGAAGGTATGTTAATTTTTATATCTACCAGTGAAATTAAAAGACTCACTGCTCAATTTTTTTCCATCTGTCCCTAAACTGAGAAATTGCAGAATTAGATATATTTTTTAATCTGCTCTTGCACGCTCCCTGATATCCACTGCTGTGAAAAACCAGCCCTGGTTTCTGATTGTCCTTCAGAAGGACAATCAAAAATGTCATTTTCTATTCAATTACCTAATGTTAATTCTTCAACAATTGTCTTCAGTGAAATGTTGTAATACTGAAGGTGGTATGGAAGAAGCATTGGTATCACCCCAAAATCCACCAAAGTAATGGTACGCTAACCCCACAGTGGGGTTTGAACTCTCAACCTTTGTGTTGTGGTCCAGATGCTCCTTGTACCCATTTAATCATAGAATCATAGAAACCCCACAGTGCAGAAGGAGGCCATTCGGCCCATCGAGTCTGCACCGACCACAATCCCACCCAGGCCCTACCCCCACATATTTACCCGCTAATCCCTCTAACCTAGAGGACTCTAAGGGGCAATTTATAACCTGGCCAATCAACCTAACCTGCACATCTTTGGACTGTGGGAGGAAACCGGAGCACCCGGAGGAAACCCACGCAGATACGAGGAGAATGTGCAAACTCCACACAGACAGTGACCCGAGCCGGGAATCGAACCCGGGACCCTGGAGCTGTGAAGCAGCAGTGCTAACCACTGTGCTACCGTGCCGCCCCATTTTTGGGGTTACAGGATAAATAAACACAAAATTGGAATTTTGTGTAAAGTATGTTCTTTTTTATGCTTTAAAGTAGACCTATCATGTTCAAAATTCCAAGCTGCATTCCAGCATCTCCAATTTTGGCAAATTGATATTATGTGAAGGTTCTTAGATGAGTAAAGTGGAGGAGGATCCTTGCACATAATTTCTGCTGGCCCAGTAATACAAAAGCAAAATACTGCCAAGACCGACAATTGAAACAAAAACAGGCTGCTGGAAATACTCAGCGAGTTGAGCAAAACCTGTGGAGAAAGAAAGAGTTATTGGTTCAAGTCGATTACCTTTCATCATAACTGGAAAACGTTATGTATACAACAGGTTTTAAGCAAGTACAGAAACAGGAAAAGTTAGTGCAGGGCTCGTGGATGAACGAAAGGGAAGGTCTGTAATAGAGTAGCAGGCGGGAGAGATTAAATGACAAAAGGGATGATACTGCGGCACAAGGGGGTGGGTTACAGGATAAATAAACACAAAATTGTTCCAGAGGTGGTGTAAATGGGAAAATGTAAAATTTAATGGTAACATTGTTCCTAATTGTTGGTGTCATTGCTACAAATGTTAAGGTTGTTCTTCAATACATTGTTAAAATTTCTTTGCCCACCTGGCGAAAACTTAAATACAGGATCTGCTGGGGAACAGATGGTTATCTATTTGAGCAACATATTCCATTCAGTGGAGCAACTCCTTTATCAGCATTGTCTCAGTATGCATTGATGTTTCACATTTCAGCACTTCATAATTGTTAAAGTGCATTTTGATATACATTTTACATAGTCAAAGTTTCAGAAATTGTCAGCAGTTCATTATACATAAACTAATAATTGTAGCAAGTATTCCAAGGAATTGAGTGTCGAATAATTGCTTTCATGATGAGGAAGCAACATCCAACATCGTTTATCTCCTTACTGGAGGACCTTTCCATTCAAGCGCAATTGACGCAACACCACCTTGCTTTTCACCATCCAAGACCTTAAACACTCATTCAAGGTGAAACGGTGCTTTGCTTGTACTTTCAATTTAGCGTACTGTATTTGCTGCTCAGGGAGAGGTGGTCTCTACTTTGGGGAGATCAAATGTAGGTTGAATGACCACTTTGGAATACCTCCATTCAGTCTGCAGATGGAGTCCCATACTTCCAGTCACCTGTCATTTTAATTCTCCAATTCACTCGCACACTGACCTTTCTGTTCTCGACTCCCTACACTATTCCACTGAAGCACGACAGCATCTCCTCTTTCAACTGGGCACTTTACAGTTTCTGTACCTAGCATTGACTTCAGCAGTTTCAAATCATAACCTGCATCTCAGTTTTGTTTTGCTTTTAGTGATTATTTTTCTTTTCACATTTACACTACCTCTAGGCATAACTTTTTTGTTTCTTGTTTCATTGCCATTTTTTACCGTGCAACACCAATCCCTTTGGTCATTTAATCTCTTGCCTTCCACTCTGTCGAAGATTTTCCCTTTTGTTTTTTCCTTTCCCTGCCTTACCTAAAAACTGTTAGAGCTTAAAGTACTCTCAGTTCTGACAAACCTTAAATTGTAATGCAGCATTAATCTTGAAACCATTTCCATTTCTCTCTCTCTCTGTCTCTCAGGTTTTCAGACTGTACGGGTTGGAATGGTTGGAACCCCTGTCGGCACTATCACACTATCATGTGCATACCGGACTAACTTGGCTTTCATGTCTGGCAGGTAAAGTGTGGGTACTGTCTTGAGTTTTGTACTGGCAGAGCTGCAGTGAGCATGGTTAGGCTAAAACTATTCAACTGGTTTCACAATTCCTAAATTTTGGGAATGGAGGTTCATGAAAGGTTGAATGATTTTGTGATACTCATGTTCCAATTACTTGAGGTTTATATAGTAATTCTGTGGAGCATAATATATATTTTTCAATCGAACATGCGATTTCGCAAAAGAAACAGAACAATTTGCAGTATAACCATTAGGGTGTTACAATTGGTTTCATGATAACAATCAGCCAGTGTTGTGCTCCTGGTGACTCCTGCTGAAAATGTATGCATGTACATGTGAGGTATTGACAGGGTTTTGCTGTGATATGGTGCCCTGTGCTGTTGAATAGAATGTCAGTATTCACTGTTCAACTGCGCATTCATGAACGATGGTTACCAAGGTCAGATACTGGAGGGCTTGCCTGCCCCGTGGAATTTTATCTCAAAAGTAGTCTGCATCTTCATTGCAAGATGCAAGAAAGAGGGGAATTTGAAAGGATGGGGCCGAGAAAAAACATGTTCCCAATCCCTCAAAAAATATTTGTGTATAACTTGTTACATCAATCAAAGTACTGGTTAAAGGTTGCACAAACTTGATATGTATGAGATTTTTATGATCTTACATACACAGAATAGATGTTTTGAGAAATGTCAATGTTTTATTGCATTAAAGATCTTGCTTTTTAAAAGTGTAGATGTGAATTTAAGAATCTGCAATCTTTTGGTCATAAAGTTGGATTTTGGGTATAGGTTAGAAGCACTTCACTTTTCAGGAACTAAATTATATTATAGGAAAAGTTTGCAGTATTGTTTGCTATCAACTTAATTCAATAGTGTTCTTGCTGAATTAAATTTCACCAACAAATATGTGCTGTTGGCACTGCAACAGATCTGGTGGAATGAGCATTGATGTGGAGATGCCGGCGTTGGACTGGGGCAAACACAGTAAGAAGTCTCACAACACCAGGTTAAAGTCCAACAGGTTTATTTGGTAGCACAAGGCGCCAGCTTTCAGAGCGCTGCTTCTTACCCACCTGATGAAGGAGCAGTGCTCCGAAAGCGAGAGGTTTGTGCTACCAAATACACCTGTTGGACTTTAACCTGATGTTGTGAGACTTTTTACTGTGGAATGAGCATTATCCAGGGTACCACCTGAGATAAAGTGACTGAGTTATGATGAAACACTTAATATCTGTCTGAGTTGCATCTGCCATGTAGTGTATAAATTATAGTTTATATTTTGACTGTAATTTGTCTGTTAATCCATGTTGAACTCGTGTTGATTTATGATTTTAGAGTAGAGATGATTATTTAAAGTTTAAGTTGTTTGGTTATTGTATGGTTTTTAAAAAAATTGTTTTTAACCATGAAATCTTGTGGTTTCATTCTTCCAGTCAATAACTGGGATTTTGGATTTTTATAAAAAATGTTATTGGTCTCTCCCGAAGTCGTAACAGCACTGACATGGAACAACAGCACGTTGCTCCAGGGTATGAGATGAATATAAATATTGGTTGCTGTAGAGACTTGTATCTTTGTAGGTAAAATATCAACAACATTTGTACTGATCAGAAATTATCATTCTAAAGTTCAGTGTAATTTTAGAAATTTCTGAAGTGATAGTCATTTTATTTGATATCTTTTAGTTTTGTATTGCATGATCAGTTATTTTAAAGTATTCTGCTTAATGGGACTAAATTATTTTTTCCTACAGTGTGGTCCACATGGCATTTTGCACTTCATTTTTCTTGGGTAATTTGGAAACTGATTTGATGGTTTGCAACAGATCCTATCACGAATTCTAATCCATTCTCAATTAGATAACATTTTTCTCTGCCCTATTCGGGTACCCGTATTATTTCCATTTAATTACTCAGGCCGAAAGCACAATATTGAACAGTTAATCGTCTGCCTAGTCAACTCAGTACATTAACGTGTAATTTACGTCCCTATTTGGGAGGTAAAGATATTCTGGTATGAAAGATAATCCAATAATTCATTTTCCAGTTCATATGGGATGAATTTTAACTGATATGGGTTTGGGATTATATCAGGAAGTTGGTTCTAATGCTCCGACTTCTACGTTAAACTGCAGCAAGTTGAGCTGCTTGCGTGCAAATGTCTGGAGAGTCAGGTTGTCACTTTCAATATGTTCTTCACTCAATTACCACAATATAAACATGCCTTTTGGAATTTAATTGGGAGTGCATTGATTTCCCAGGTTTCTGGAACTTATCAGCGAGAGCAAGGAGAGAATCTTTGTGAGGGATCTGAAGACATGACTGGAAAATAAAATATAAGTACTGAAGCCCCACAACTGATTTCTTGCTTGATTTTGTGAAAGGCTTTGTTCAAAGTGTTAGTGCTGGAAAGTTACTTTCACAACCTGAGGGTTGTACATCTGATCTTCACTTTGGACTTGTGATCTATCAGATCAGCATTGGTACTGCTTATGCTGCTTTACTTTGGATCTCAAAGGGCCAAGGTGACCAGCAGGAGCAGTAAAAGTCTGCTTGCAGGCTACTGCTGCTCCACAGGAGGGAGGGTGTCAGGAAACAGAGGTAGTTTTAAGTATTTGTATTCAAAAAGGTATAGTTTTCAGTAAGTTTAATTTTGTGTTTCTGTATTTGAAAGGGTTTTTGACTTCAGTTTGCATTGTAATGAAGGTTTACAACATGAAAGCAAATGGGACTTAAATCAAAACTAGGCTTTTGCAACCAGGAGCCACCCCAGGACAGAGAGAACTTCTGAGCTATTTGTAAGCTGACGCCAGGAAAAGCTGGACCCAAGACAACGATCTGTAGAGAGAGATTTCCTAAAAGAGCAAGAGAAAAATCTCAGAAATGTGTCAGCAAGAAAGTTAAGTCAAAGAAACAAAGAACAGGAAGTTGAACAAGGTCCTAGTCAGGGAAATTCAAATAAAATGCAGAGAAAGGGCTTTAAATTGAAGAGACAGCTGCAGGAACCAGTCTTAAAGTTGGCTCGGTGAGGAGCCAAATAACGGAGGTAATCTGAATTTTGGTAATGCCTTAATGCAACCTATGAAGCAACGGTATTCTGTTGAATGGCTTGGCTTGGTATTGAGAGATTGTGTGACAGCTTGAATGCACATGGCGATCTGAGAGAAAAGGTTGGAATATTGAGAGGAGAGTTTGAAATCCTGGAGATGGATTCTTGGTGAAGGCATTGTTTGGGAAAAGATCCCAAGGCGTGCTGTTTGAGAGTGGAGTTTGGAAGCACTTGCATGAAAATCAGAGTTCCAGTGAGACCAGTTGGCTTACAGTGTAACAAGCATCTCGAGGGATTTGATGAGAAACCCAAAGAAGATGTTTTGGATGGCATCTGTCACTTGGTTTCAGAGTGTGGTGTATCTGACCACATTTTGCCTATTGGCTTACATGGGCTGGGTACTTTTGTAATTTCTGTTATCCTTACAAATCTGTATATATCTGTAGAGGTGTAGCTGGGGTGAAGGAGTAGTGTATTATTGTTATCTTTTCTAATTTAATAACTGTTTTATTCTTCTGTTAAAAGTTCATTGGTAGTCCTGTGATTCTGTGCATCCATATATTCTGAACAAAAAATAAATGTTAGGATGTATCAAGCTAAGTTCCATCCTGGGATCTGACTTGTCCAGTAATAATATCAGCTGAGATCGTAACAAGGGGATTAGCAGAGAAGTGCCACTCACAGGAGCCTTACCCGCAACACAGGTTGTACAATGTGAAATTAATGTCCCTCAACATGTCAGAACAGCAGTGTCTCAGGAGACAAAGTGCTAGGTGCCATGTAGACCCCATCCAGGATATTGTCATTGTTCGTTCCAGTGAACAGAATTTATTTTAAAAATAAAAACTGATTATACAATAAAACACTAATAGATTATGGAATCTGGAGATAGTGACAAGTGGTATTGTCACTGGACTAATAATCGAGAGACCCAGGGTACTGCTCTAAGGACCCAGGTTTGAATCCCGCCACGGCAGATGGTGACATTTGAATTCAATAAAAATCTGGAGTCACAAATCTAATGATCAAAAACCATTGTATTTGTTGTAAAAAGCCATCTGGTTCACTAATGCCCTTTAGGGGAGGAAATCTGCTCCACTTATCTGTTCTAGCCTACATGTGACTCCAGATCCATAGCGATGTGGTTGACTCTTAACTGCCACTCAGTTCGAGGGCAATTAGGAATCAGCAACAAATGCTTGCCGGCAATGCCCACATTCATGAAAGAATAATGAAAAAAACCTATATCATTCAACTGTGGGAAAATTACATCTGTGTTATACATGTGCCATTAGTATTTTGTCTACAAAGATACAAGTCGCCAAAGCAACCAAAATATTACATCCCGGAGCTACGTAACTGTCGGTAAAGGTATGAAATATTGCCCTAGCTGTTTCCAGTTGTGAATTTGGGTATCTTGAGGATTTACCTGAGGTGGTTTCTCAGTACATATGGCGAATTATGTAAAAGATTGAAGAGTTTTTGTCAATCCATTCTTTGTTTTAAGTTCTAACAATAGAATACAAAGGGCAAGACTTTCCGTGCAACCCGCCATGTGTTTCACAGGGGCAGCCTGCCAGTGGCCAGCGGCAGGATCTTTTGATCATGCTGTTGTCAATGGGGTTGATTACACCTGTGCAATTGGCGGGGCCGGAAGATCCTGCCGGCACGAATGGCCGGAAAATTCCTGCCAATGCATCTTGTTGCCGCCTTGCTGGAAATTGGAAAATTGGAACATTTTGAAAATGGCATTTGTAATCAGTGTGCACCCCCCCCCCCCTCCAAGTTTTAAACCCTAGTTCTATTGTTCCAAGTATTAAACTAATGGGAATATATCACACCTTGAAATGCATTGGTCACTATTATTAATGCTTTGGAATTTTGGCCCTGTATTAAGATATGACCTTGTAATGTGCAGAATATGATATATGTACATCATCTGTGATGCCATTACTGTTGCCTTGAATTCAATTTTGGTATTTTTTATGAACGAACCCTTTGTGTTCGAAAATGGCTAAATTTACGTAATTGTAAGACATTATAATAGCAAAGATCATTCAGCTTACAGGGCAGTATTCTTGTTTATTTCTTAATATCACTGGTCAATTCATTAGTGGACCTTGTTTTTATTGCAATCAAAGTGGAGCTTTTACTGTCCAATATCTCATTCAATAATAATGTGACTCGGGGATTATAATAGCAACTGTTAATGTGTTTACCAGCTACTACGCTGTTGCACATGCTGACACCATTAACCCTGATATTTATGGGAGGCAAGGGGGAATCAGGAGTTGGGGGAGGCAGTACAGCTGGAAACACGAAAATTGCAGATAATATAGGGAACATGCTAAATCTAATACAGTTTGACTCCAAATTTTGCTTGCCATTTCTCATCCTGCAGCCAGCCAGATTGAAAGGCTGGCTGGTTACCATGCAGGGAGGCTGAAGCACCAGGCTACACCAATGAATAAAGAAGAGTGGGAGAGGCAGAGAAATCTTAAAGATCTTAGGAAAGATTGGAAAGGAAGAGGTAAAATTGGAGGTTGTGGGGAGGTCAAGTTCATTAATTTGGGGCACTAGAGAGAAGCGAACCTATTTTTTCTGGCCCACAAGCAGTACAAGATCCTGGCCATTTTAACCTAATTCAGCTGCCTGGTTATTTGAGCCATGGAAAATCCAGCCCCATGGGCATAAAATGAAAACTGCTAAAATTTGAGGCATGCTGCCTGATTAAAATATTTTAAATTCCAGATCCAAATCTGGGACCAGATAAGTCATTCAACCCTAAGCTCCTTAAACCAGGGGTGGTGGCGGGTTTCGGTCAGGTTTCTGATTATCTATTGAAGTTTTAACTCCTACCCACGTTGGCCAGGGGATTAAATTCCCCCCCATGAATTACCTTTTTGTGGAAACTGGGCTAAAAGTCTTTCTATTGAAGTAAGGCAAAATTATTATTCAATAAATTCGTGTATTTTAAATGAAGTATGTGAATAAGTTGAATGTTTTTCAGTGAGATTTATCAATTTCCTGTGCTTCTCATTCCAATAAAATAACCAAGATACATGTCTTCGAATGCTCTACGCACATGTTCAGTTAAAGCAAGCCATATCCAATTTGTCTGGTTCTGTATTTCTATTACAGTTTGCTTGGGCATACACATCAATTTCTGTGCCTGAGAAAGAATGTCATCCCCTTTTATCAGAGATTTGATGTCATCTCTGATGTTAGAGATTTGGCCCAACGAGCTGTTAGTTACCAAGTGACTTAAATAGATTAGTCATTTAAATTGAACCAACTATGGAACATAAAAAGGAAAAGATGTCTCTTATTATTAACTATGCCAGAGCTGTCCTTCAATTTACATGCAAGACATCTTTGATGATTGTTGGCAATGATTGGCTGTAATAATTGACTACCTTTATGGATCTGTTGTCCATTGTTTAAAGCTATAGAAATTTGCATCATTAAGTGATTTCAATACTGGCACCTTTTGATGCATAGGAACTATTTTGCCATGCTGGTATGAGATGTTTGATTGCTTTTTTATAGACTAATTAACTTTTTAAAAATTACTATGAGAACTAGGCTGCTGGCTAAAGATTAAGACAACATATCGGGGGCGATTCTCCCAAAAAATTCTAAGTGTCGAATTCGTGTGAAAACTGGAGTAAATCAAGCTGGTTTTTCAGTGCGAGTTCAGAGAATAATCTCTCACACTATGTGCACTGCTGAATGCACTAGCGTAAATCACGTAAAACATCAGAGGGCGGGGCCTATTCCCACCCAGGAAGCTGGCAGTATAATGCTGAGTGGACCATTGCTTGCGCCGATCTATCAGCGTTGAGACCTCTCACCCCCACTCCACAGCCAGACCGCTAGGCCCCCCCCCCCCCCCCCAAAGCATGCCTGAGCCTAGCCTTAACACCACCCCCCCCTCACCTCCACCCCTGCAGCCCCAATCGCTGGCCTCCCTCCCACCACCACTGATCCTGATTGCAGAGTGGCAGCAGGACCCCCCCCCCCACCCCCTTGGCACTGCCCCATGCCTGATGGGCAGTGCCAAGGTGCCCCCTGGGGCTAGGCTGGCACTGCCAAGATGCCAATGCCCAGGGGCACCCTGCCCACCGGTGCCCAACACTCTAGGGAGCCTCAATTGCCCCCCCCCCCACCCTTCACTCCAGTGGGGTCAGCACACCAGCTCCCTGTAAGTAGGGGGTCATTGTAAATCCCACTAGAGTGAAATAATCCTGGCGGGGGGAAGAGGCTAGTGGGCCCGGAGACTTCCGTCCTAGGCCCATGAATTATATTTAAAATATATTTAAATTAAGCCCTGCATAGGTAATGGAGCTCCGCGCCATATTCTGGCACGGAGCTGACGGTGCAAGAAATCCGGCGCTGGTAGACGCGTTCTGGGTCAGATGCCCAGTATGGATCATGCTAATCCAGCCCCTAAAAAATTAGCGCAGCAGAATGGGACGATCTCCCCCATGAATTTAACATTACAGACAGCAGAGATGAAAAGGGAATTAAACATCAGTTTCAACCTGAAAGTTAGGAAAGCATTTGATATTTTGCATTGAGAACAATTTTGTTGGAGAATCAATGAAAATAGGTCATAGATTTAAAATGAGAATGAGGACAGAGATTAAGGTAAATTTATTACCGTGGTTTTGTTTGAGTATGGAATACTTTGCTGCAACAAGTGGTTCAGACAGAGACTGTATCTTTTAAAATAAAAGTTATAAATATTTTAAGCAGAGGAGCATATGGGACAAATGGAGTGTGTGGGACATTTAGATTAATTTTGGGATGCTCTGAGAGCAGACCTTAACGTGACAGGTTGAGTGACTGAGCTCCTGCTAGGTGCAAACTAAGTTTTTATCAAAACTGCATATTATAAATGTAAAGTAAGTTCCAGGCTGCAACTTAATCTTGTGGAGCAAGGTGTTATTAAGTAAAATATTATGCTTGTAAATCCACAAAAAGCAGAACTAACCCAATCCATCCAGATACTAATAATGAAGCAAAATACTGCAGATGTGAGAAATTTGCAATAACAAAGGAAAATACTGCAAATATTCAGCAGGCTGAACAGACTTGAAATGTTAACCCTGTTTTTCTCTCTCCATGTATGCCACCAGACACTTGTTGAGTATTTCCAACATTTTCTGTTTTTATTCAACCTAATTACTGCCCCCTATCCTACTCTCAATCATGAGTAAGGAACGTGTTATTTACTGTGTTATTAAGTAGCACTTACCTATAATCTGTTCGCCAGTGCTCATTTTGGGTTCTGCCAAGCCCACTCCGCTTCAGATCTCATTACAGCCTTGGTTCAAATATGGACTGAAGAGCTGGGTTCCAGAGTGAGATGAGGGTACTGCCCTTGACATTTGACTGGGCATGCCATCAAAGAGCCAGAATAAAATTGACCTGAATGGGATTTGCGAAAACACGTCACTAGTTAGAGCTGCACAGAGAGCAACAAAAATTATTACAGTAGTTTGAGGCTATTCAACTCACCCCCAGAGCATTGCTGCAGAAATTCTTCATGGCAGTGTCATTGTCACAACCATCTTCAGCTGTTTCATCAATGGCCTTCCCTCCATTCTGAGGTCAGACCTGGAGATCTTCACCAATTATAGCACAGTGTTCAGTTGCATTCACTACTCCTCAGATACTGAAGCAGTTTGTATTCACGTGCAGCATTACCTGGAAAACATTTAGTCTTGTAAAGATAAATGGCAAATGTCATTCGTGCCACACCCGTGTCCGTCAATGATCATCTCCAACAAGAGAGGATCTAACCACCTCCCCTGACATTCAAAGGCACTGTAGAAAGTTAGTGTGCAAGTACAGCAAGTAATTCGGAAGGCAAATTGAAATTTGGCCCTTATTGCATGGCAGATGGAAGATAAAAGTAGAGGAAGTCTTGCTACAGTTGTACAAGGCAATGGTGTGATCACATCTGGAGTATTGTGTACAGTTTTGGTTTCCTTCCTGGAGGAGCACTATTTTTGATTTGGAAGGAGTTCAGAGAAGGTTCACCAGGCTGATTCCTAGGTTGAAGGGGTTGCCTTATGAGGAAACGTTGATCTAGTTGAGCCTATACTCATTGGATTTTTGAAGAATAAGAAGTGATTTTATTGAAACATGAGATTCTGAAGTGTTTTGACAAGGTAGGTGGTGGGAGAATGTTTCCCCTCCCAGTCGAATCGAGTACTAGAGGGCACAGTTTGAAAATAAGAGATTTCCCATTGATGGGGAATTAGAGGAATTTCTTCTTTCAGACTGTTGTTCATCATATAAATTGTCTTTCACTGAGAGGACTGGAGGCCAAGTAATTGGATATAATCAAAGCTGAGTTAGACAGATTTTTGATTGGCAAGCAAGTCAAGGGTTTGGGGGGCAAGCAGGAAACTGGAGTTAAGGCACAACCAGATCACCCGTGATCTTATTGAATGGTGGAGTAATCTTGATGAGTTGAAAAGCCTATTCCACCTATTTCTTATGATTTTATAATCCATTGTCAAATCTATCAATGTCCTGGGGTCCAACACTGACTAAAAAATGTAAATGGACCAGCCACATATTGTAACTACAACAGCACAGGTGGCACAGTGGTTAGCACTGCTGCTTCACAGCACCATGGACCTGGGTTCAATTCCTGGCTTGGGTCACTGTCTGTGCAGAGTTTGCATGTTCTCTCCATGTCTGCATGGGTTTCCTCCCACAATCCAAAAACTTGCTGCTTAGGTGCACTGGCCATTCTAAATTCTCCCTCAGTGTACCCGAACAGGCGTCAGAGTGTGGCGACTAGGGGATTTTCACAACTTTATTGCAATGTTAATGTAAGTCCACTTGTGACACTAATAAATAAACTTAAGCACATCAGAGGCAAGTGACTCACCTCCTGACTCCACAAAGCTTTTCTAATATTTATAAGCACAAGTCAGAGAATAGTTCAAACTTACCTGCTTGAGTGCAGTTTCTACAGCACTCAAAAAGCTTGACAGTAACCAGAGCAAAGCTGCTCATTTGGTTGGCACCCCATATACCACTTTAAATATTCACTCCCTCCACGATCAGCACAATAATGGCTGTAGCATGTCTCATCTAGAAGAGACACTACAGCAACTCCCAAGGCTTCTTTGACAATACCTTCCAAACCCATGACCTGTCGTGCTGAGGTGAAGGGCAACAGGGCAAACCCCAAGGCCCCCCCCCCAAGGCATGCACCACCCTGAATTGGAAATATATCACATTCTTTCATCATCATTGGGCCAAAAAGTGGAACACCCTACCTATGTGAGAAAACCTTCATCACATGACCAGCAGTAGTTCAAAAAGGCAGCTTACCCTGATCTTCCCATTGGTTAGGGATAGGTAATAAATGATGACTAATAAATGATAAACCATGCACATATCCCATGGAAACATTTTTTTAAAAAAACTTCCATTTCTGATCCACAAAGGATGACATTGTCTCCATTTTTTTCTTCTCTGTAATCTACCCCATGACAGGAAGATGTCACATCCTCTGCTCAGTGCTATGGCACTCAGAGTGGTTTAGATAAAAAAAAGAACAGAAACCAAACTTCCTTTCACCCACATTCTGTGCTTTTGATTGGTTCTGTGTTGCTAGAACCCCCGTTATCCAATGATTAATCTATGATTACTCGAGGGGAGAGAATTGATGCAATCTATGTAGGAATAAATAACCTTTGCATACCAATAAACCTGAAATTCATTTTCTGACATGAAACATCATTGTGAGAATGGACATGGACTCTTTCTTCTCCGTCTTTATTTTACTTAAACAAGTACAATTTGTTCTAGCATTCAGAAACACATCACTATCAACTCGGTCTGTTACAATTTTTCTCATCTGTCAGTGGTTGTGGTCTATTTTTATTGTGAAGACATACATTGATCTCTCATTTTATCTGTGCCATGTCTTGTGATTCTGTGACAATTGGCTTGAGAAACCTTTTGCTATAATTTATTAATGAATAAATATTCATATGACTTTGACCCTGTTTAATAGAATACCTCCGGTTATTCCTATTCACGTCTTTTTTACATTGACTAGATTTTTATTTTAATGCAATCTTTTACTAAGTCCTTCATCCCATTGCTTAACATTTTCCATGACAGTTAACTTGACCCAGGGACGTATATGATTATTCTTTTTAGGAACTCTTTAAAGTTGTAATTTCTACTTTGAATTATTTCACAGGCAGCTGGAGCGGACCCCGCCAATCATGGGGATTATCATAGACCACTTTGTAGATCGTCCCTATAGTGGATCATCACCACTACACCCATGTAACTACAGGTGGGACAGCAAAAATAATCTTAAGTATAAAGAATACTTTGTAAGCTGAACTGTGAAATCAAGATATCAGGTTCGGTTGCTTATTCAAGTGATTAATTGTCCCCATTTTGAAGTATAAAAACTGCACTAAGATGGTGTGAGGAATTGCATGATCTTCGTGGGATTGGAGATGTACTTCTGATTTTCATGGTCGAGGCAGTGTAGAGTATGCTCTACCCTGCTTCTCTCCTGTGCTACATTTGACACTAGATACCTATGCTACATTTGGCACTGGGTTCAAAATATGAAAAATATTTAATTTCCTAACTTGCAATTTAATATAAATTTTCAAAAAGCAGAATGAAGACTGCCATTGCTTTTCTTCACATTTTTTTTGTTTTCATTTCACCTTCATGCTCCTTTTGTATTTGCTTATTCCCTTGCTGTTCAATTTTGAATAAAATATGCCAGTTAATGCTCATTTATTCTTCTTGGTATTGGACCAAAATCCAAAGTACACTGCTAATCGATGTAGACCACTACATTATAGTACTACAACTCTAGTGTGTAAATGTGTTGAAGAATAGAAGACTGGTAAGAGCTCAAAGCTCTAAATAGTAAAACATAGAAAAGGTACGACTTAATCAGTGTTATCATTTTAGAATGGTCAAATAATATTTTTCCAGCTTTGTGCTTAAAAGATCCTGAAGGGGCGGTACAGTGGGTTAGCACTGCTGCCTCATAGCGCCAGGGACCTGGCTTCGATTCCTGGCTTGGGTCACTGTCTGTGCTGAGTCTGCTTGTTCTTCCCGTGTCTGTGTGGGTTTCCTCCGGGTGCTCCGGTTTCCTCCCACAGACCGAAAGGTGTGCTGGTTAGGGTGCATTGGCCATGCTAAATTCTCCCGTAGTGCACCCAAACAGGCGCTGGAGTGTGGCAACTAGGGGATTTTCACAGTAACTTCATTGCAGTGTTGACGTAAGCCACCTTGTGACACTAATAAATAAACTTTAAAGTGATATAAGCTGAGTGGGTAGGCCAGAATTTGGTGCGAGTCTTAGTTCACATGGTCTGATTCCTTTATTTAAACTTAGAAACTTTACTTCAGAAATTGGGACAAGCACATTGTCTGTCTATCCTTTTTCCATTGCCAGAGAATATAGCGAAATGGGTGAGATGGTGAGAAATTACTTTGCCCAAATACAAATTTATCCTGCATCATGTAAGTTGTGATAACATCAGGTGGAAGTTAGGCTCAAAATGTTAATTTCCACGCAGACAATAGAAAGTGCCAACTTCAAAATCTAAACTAGAAAAATGTGTTTTGACCTTATTTCAACAAAGCTCCCTGCACCTACCTCACCTGGTCCCTAGAGCACTCACCTGAAGAAGGGGCTTGGAGCTCCGAAAGCTTGTGTGGCTTTTGCTATCAAATAAACCTGTTGGACTTTAACCTGGTGTTGTTAAACTTCTTACTGTGTTTACCCCAGTCCAACGCCGGCATCTCCACACCCTAGAGGGGAAACAGAGTAGTTGCCTGGGAGGCTACTGTTTACAAACAAATTACTTTCAAATCCTGGAATTGAGGCTCGGTCAGAGCTGAGTCCCATCCCATTGTAATTCTGACAATGAAAGTAGGGAGACGATGGTGTAGTGGTAATGTCACCTGGAATCACAATCCAGAGGTCCACAGGTTAATGTCCTGGGGACCTGGTTCAAATCCAACCACAGCGACTGGCGGAAATTCAATTCAATTAATTAATAAATTCATCAATTAAAAAAATTCTGGATTTCCATGCAACGGTGCCATGAAATTGTTAAAAAGCCATCCTGTTAAGAGTCAACCACGGAAATGTGGTTGACTCTTAACTGCCCTTTGAAATTGCTGCAGAAAATTCAAAAAGGAATAAAACCATACAGACCACCCAACATTGACCTAAGCATCGGAAATGACAACAGCATGCCCAGCTCTGTCGACCCTGAAGAGTTAACTTTACTAACATCTGTGCCAAAATTGTGAGAATTGTCCCATAGACTAGTCAAGTAACAGACTGACATAGTCAACATTTGCAGAATCATACTTTATACTTTATTCCTCCATCACCATTCTGGGTCTGTCTTACCCCACCAGCAGGACAGACCCATCAGAAGTGGCAGCAGTGGTACACAGTCAACAAGGAGTTGCCTTGGGAGTCTTCAACATTAACTTTAGACCCCATGAAGTCTTATGCCACTAGGTCAAATATGAGCAAAGAAACCTCCTGATTGCCAACGACCATACTCCTTCTGTTGATTAATCAGTATTCCTCCATGTTGAACACCATTTGGAAGAAGTCCTGAGAGTGGCAAGGACACAAGGTTGTACTTTGGGTTGGAAATTTCAATGTCCATCACCAAAAGTGGCTCAGTAGTAGCACAACTGACTGAGTTGACTGAGTCCTGAAGGTGGTAAGGGAAAAAACAAGAAGTTAAAACCTACTACATATTGTCCTCATCAAGCTGTCTGTCATAGATGCATCTGTTCATGACAGTATAGGTCAGAAGGACCACTGCAGTCTAAGTGAAGACCAAGTCCCCACTTCACACTGAGATTCCCTTCATCATATTGTGCATCATTGCCACTATGCTAAATGAGATTGATTCAGATTAGTTCAAACAGCTCAAAACTGGGCACCAATGGAGCGCTGTGAACCATCTTTTGAACTCTTTTTATCTACGAGAGATGATGAACATGCAGCAAAAAGTCCATTTAGGTGGGTTGTCTTCGTTTCGCGCACCTATGCTGATGGATCGGAAAGCCTTTAGAGTCAGGTCCTGAAAAAAGTGCCACAGATGACAAGTGATGATGTGGGCTGTTTTTGGTATTGCCGCTGTTGTCAAGCTGCTGTAGCCACTAATTGGCATATAGTGCATGTCAGCCCACGGAAGTATCACCATTTTGCTCTTTCGCCAGCTGGTGACACCCAAATGAGATGGTTGATGTTTAGGGTCTTCATATCACATATCACATTGGGTGCTCCACTGATCATTTGGCTCTGTCGGCCTCATCATACAGAGGTTCTTTGGCATACGGCCATCTTCCAGGGGTGTCTGATCCACTTTCTTCTTAACATAGCTTCACATGCAAGTTTGTCCCTTTGGAGAATTGTGGGGAAGTGGTGGAAAGATTCCCAGGCTGATGATTAGTTTCTTAAACCACATGGTGAACATTGTTTCCATGGGCAATAAGCCGTTGAATGGTGCACGAACCAGAGCTTCTGGCTCAGTGGTGGGGACGCTGCCCTGCACTGCTCGACCTTCCCCTGATATGCTGAACCCACCTCTGTTTGATTCATGCCAACACACCTAGGAGCTTTGACTTTGAGAGGACTACCACATTTGTGATTTTGTTCAGCTGTGATATCCCCCTGGTGTGCCTCAGACAGTGAAGATGGAAATTATTGAGTTTTATTTCCTGGCAACTGTATACTGCCCATATTTCACAGCCATAAGGCAAGGTGCTGATAACACAGGCTTTAAAAAACATCAATTTGGCCCAAATGATCAGCTTGGTGTTATCTGATGTGCATTTTGTAAGTTGGTCAAAGGTGGTCACTGCTTTCCAAATGCTCTGCATCAAGGCACAGATTGTCATTGTGAACCTGAGGTAGCAGAATGTGTTAACTGCTTCCAGTGGTGCGTTATTTAAGTGTGATCAGATTGGAAGTGCAATACCTTGTCGCATGACCACAGTTTTCTTGACAGTTATCACATAATTACCACAGCACAAAGAGTTCATTCAGCTTTCCAAATGCCTTTAGGGCTCCAAATGAATCATAGAAACCCTACAGTACAGAAAGAGGCCATTCGGCCCATCGGGTCTGCACCGACCACAATCCCACCCAGGCCCTACCCCCCATATCCCTACATATTTACCCACTAATCCCTCTAACCTACGCATCTCAGGACACCTAAGGGCAATTTTTTTTTTAGCATAGACAATCAACCTAACCCGCACATCTTTGGACTGTGGGAGGAAACCGGAGCACCCGGAGGAAACCCACGCAGACACACGAGGAGAATGTGCAAACTCCACACCGACAGTGACCCAAGCCGGGAATCGAACCCAGGTCCCTGGAGCTGTGAAGCAGCAGTGCTAACCACTGTGCTACCATGCCACCCAAAATGAGTTTGCCTTTAGGACTATTCTTCCATCTTCTCACTGTAACCCTGCCCATGCTTCCTTTTCAGATATCAATCTAATTGCCTTTTGAATGTTTCAATTGCATTTCCACCACACTGTCAGGCAGTACATTCCAGACCCCAAGTACTCTGCATGAATAGATTTTTTCTCAAATCACTTTTGCTTCAGTTGTCAGGGAGAACAAGTTACAGGCGTGGGAAAGACAGTCCATGAATCATTGAGTGCTGTGTAAACGACTAGCACAGCATCATCAGTATGGAAGAGTTCCTTGATCGAGACGCAACGTGTTTTTGTTTTGACTTTCAATCTTGCTAGATATTAGAGCTTGCTGTCAGACCTACTATACAACAAGACTCCGTCCATATCTGTAGGAAAGGCGAAGGTCAGGAAGATGGGGAAGAAGATGCCAAATAAAGTGGGCTGGGGGGGGGCACAGTCTTGTTTCGCTCCATTTTTTAAATTCCAAAACTGTTGAAAGTGGAGCCATCAAAGAGCATGTTGTTGTGGAAGGGGCAGATGAGTCTGAAACTTTGGTGGACAGTCAGTTTTTTCCAAAACTTTGTCATGCTGATGGTGTGGTGTGCCAAATTAAGATATACAATAGCAAGATAAAGAGGTATGCCATGTTTAGTACTCTTTGTAGCTGGCAGCTGGAGAAGATTATGTCCACAGTGGATCCGCTGGTATGGAAATCACACTTTGCTTCGGGGTTCACTGGGTCTACAAGTTGATGGAGTCTTTTAAGTAAGACACTAGCAACGGCCTTCACTGTGATGCTAAGACATGCAGTGTAATTGTTGCAGTCTCTGTCGCCTTTAATTTTGTACAGTGTAATTATTTTGGCATCACGCATCTCCTCTGGAACAGAGATTGCCTTCTAGGTCGTAAAGGTGTGACAATAAATGGGGCTTCAGCCATCAATAACAGCAGAATTGTATTCAATCATATTCTATAATGTCATGACACAGTACATCCTTCACTCTGATGGGATCAACTCTGGTTCAATAAATAGTACAGGGCAGCAGGCTAGGAGCAGCTTCAGGCATACCTAAAACTGAGGTGTCAACCTGGTGAGCTACAACACAGGACTGTTTGAATGTCAAGCAGCAGGGCCAGTATGCAATAGACAGAGCCAAATGATTCCATACCCAGCAGATCAGATCAAAGCTCTGCTGCACCACCACATCTACTTTTGAATGGTGGTGGACAATTAAATAACTAACTGTAGGAAGAAGCTCCACAAATATTTCCATCCTCAATAATGGGGGAGCCCAGCAAATCAGCGGATAAGATGAGGCTAAAACATCATCAGCCAGAAGTGCTAAGTGGTTAATCCATCTTAGCCTCCTCCTGAGCGCTCCAGCATCATGGAGTGCCCCACCCACACTCCTAGCTAAGCTTATCCAGTACAGTCAAAACACTGCAAGATTGTGTGCCCCAGCTGGTGAATGGAAAATGGGCGTAGTCTTAGAATGAAGGGCCAATCATGTGGAATTATGATGAGCAGGTTATTCTTCATGTAAAAAGTTGTGTATCTTCTGAGCTTTCTGCCCTGAGGGTTGGTAATTTAATATTTAAAGCTGAAGGAGACAACAGATTTTTGGTGTCTGAGAATTGAGGGACATGGGGAGCAGCCAAAAAAGTAGAGCAGGACTGAAGATCAGCCATGGTCATTTGGATGGTGGAGCAGGTTTGAGGGACTAGATCGTCTATTGCTGCATGTATTTCATATGTTCTTGTGTTTTTAAACCATCACTGGCAACATATGCAGAATATATGCTTACACCAAAATGATGTCATCAAATCAAAAAGTTGGATAGGTTGAAGTACCTGTTTTTTCATTGATTTGCATTGATTCTCTCTCTTTCAATTGTTACAAATTATTGTGGAGATTGCAAATGGAAAGCTGCCCAATATAATATGTTGGGGGTTGCGGTGGGGGAAATAGTTCAGTGGTATGATGGTATGCAGCCTCAAAAAATTGAGACAAGGATTGTAGCCAGTGATCCCAGAGATTTGCTGTTGCCTGTCTAGGTCTGGCCGTTGGAATGAAAGGGGGCTGTCATTTAAGATCGGATGTATCCCCACGAGGAAGCTGGAAGGTTGAAGATGGAGTTGTCCTAGTTGCCATTTAGAAATAGCATAGGAAGCTTGCTGTTTCAGCTGAAGAATGATATGAGGTTTCTGAAAACATATACTGCTAATATCGATGTCCAGCTGAGTATATTAACAGGTAGAATTATGCACTCTATTGTGGTTCTTGTGTTGTCCTGTTGCTTGCTTATGTTACTAATCTGTGCTGGCAATGGCCTTAGAAGTGTAAGAGATACATTTTCACAGAAATTAGTGTTTTATGGCAAGTTAATGCCAATTTAATGGTTTATATTTTTAATATTCTGCTGATGCCATTTTTATTTATTTAGGCTCAGAATTAATACTGTCTCCGATTTTTTTTCCATATGCAAAATAATTAAACTGATATGGTTCCTTTTTAAGCCCATTTCTCTAACTGGAGAACAGGTTGGTGAGGGAATGGAGTATAAAAAATATAGAAGTCTTGCTAAAACTATACAAGGCACTAGTTAGAGCACACCTAGAATACTATGATAAGAACACTTATCTAAGGAAAGATATACTGGCATTGGAGGCAGTCCAGAGAAGGTTCACGAGGTTGATCCCGGGTATGAATGGATTAAAGTTGGGCCTGTACTCATTGGAGTTTAGAAGAATGAGGGGCGACCTATTTGAGACATATATTGGATTCTCAGACGGCTTGTCAGGATAGATACTGAGAGGTTGTTTACCCTTGTGGGAGAGTCGAGGACCAGAGGGCATAATCTCAAAGTAAAGGGTCACCCATTTAAGACAGAGATGAGGAGGAATTTCTTCTCCGAGGGTAGTAAATCTGCGGAATTCTTTACCACAGAGGGCTGTAGAGGCTGGATTTTTAAATTATATTCAAGGCTGAGATGCGCAAATTTTTGATCAGTAAGGCAATCGATGGTATGGGGATATGGTGGGAAAGTGGAGTTCAGTGCTATCGCTCACTGGGCTGAATGGCCTACTTCTCTTATGTCTTATGGTTTTCTTTGCTTTCAATTAATGAAGCTATATCACCAGACAGGGATTGTGTGAGAGAGGTCAGAGGATTAGCATTTTAATTTCCTTTCTTTGTATGGGGTTAACAACATCTACTTAATGCATTTGCTATTGAAGCTTGCTTTGATAACCTTGTCACCACTAAAATTCTAACCTTTTACTGATCCTAGTTGTTCCACTCCCTCAAATGCAAAGGGCACAGATTTCAGAGTATCAGCCATACAGCAGGCTTGCTCATCCATCAGCCTATCTGGCTACACCATAGCAGTCAATACTCCAGGATCAACCTGGAATCAAAGATTGTCCTTTCATCTTTTCTTTTCGACTGTCTCTTTAAAGCCTTCTACCTTTCTTGCAAAGGGTTTGTGGATTTTTGTCATTAAGATTCAAATCATCTCTTCAGCTCATTATTTCCTACCCCTCCCATCCTCTTTTTCTTGCCCTGAACTTGTATTTCTCCAGTTTCTTTCCTGCCCCTTTGTAAATGAAAATGTGGGACCTACCTCCAACTCTCTTGATCCCATTCCCCTGAAACTACTGACCCGATGCCCGTGATAGCTAACATTGTAAATGCTTCTCTCTCACTTCTTTTCAAAATAGCCATCACCAACACCTCTTCAAAAAATCTTACACTGACTTTTTTGTCCTTGTAAATCATCACTCCATCTCCAACTTTCCTTTCTATTCTAATGCCCTTGAACATGTTGCCTCTCAAATCAATTCTCATTTTCCTCTTTTTTGAATATCTTCATTAAGTTTTTCACCCTGCACTGAAAAGGCCCTTATTAACACCACAAATGGCACCTTTTGTAATTGTGACTGTGGAAGTATCTCTCCCCGCCTTACTCAACCCCTTTGCAACCTTTTAACATGGTAGACTGCACTATCCTTCCCCAATGTCTACTTATTTAGGGCTCTCAGCTGGTTCTACTCTTGCCTGCTCCCGCATCGGCAAAGTATCTACAGCAATTGTTTCTCTTCATCTCGTCCCTGAGCCATTTCCTGTTCCCTGCTCTACCGAACCAACTGCCTCTCCCCACCCTGACCCCAACACCCTCCCGATGTCTAACACCCCCCCCCCCCCCCCCACTCCCACTGGATGTCTCCCCCCGAATGTCCTTCACTGCAACTCTTATGGACTTCGACACTAGGCCTTGGGGACCCATTGTGCTGCCTGAATCTCACCCAGCCTGAGTCGGAAGGTTGGGTGTAAGAGAGACTGAAGACATTTGGTAAATGGGTACAAGTGGCAATCCAACACTGATTACCACTCCAAGGAAGTTGCAGCCCATTGTCTCATTAACAGTGTTGGCTGGGGCTGAGTGGAACAGGTCTCAGCTGAGGCACTTCTTAAATTGACCGCAGATTGTTGACTCAACCACTGTTCCACATTTTTCCTGTTCTATTTTGGGTTATTTAAGATCCGCATCAACATTTGAGATGTTGTATGGATTGTGCCATGATCTACAAAATGAGAAGTGCTGGTCCTCCGGCACCTCATGCGCTGACTATGATTTGGTGATATGAGGTGCAAAGGTCTGATAGATTTGAGCTGCAAAAATGGTTCATTAAAATGCAGAATTCTTGTTTCTCTTCGTAATTAATCACAAATTACTAAATAAATGTTTGCATTTTCCAATGATGTGTATTACAACTGTTTCATTTAAACACCAGGAGGTACCATTAGAAAAGTATCCTTTCTGTTTCTTGTTCAGATGACTTGCACTCTCTGGTTATTTTGGACAGAATAACAATAAAGGTTTAAGCCAAGACTGTTGTTGCTGTGCAATTCCAAGATGTAGAATTTCTTCCCTGCTGTCTTTTCTTTACCTACTCCTCATTTCCACCTGCTTTCCCCATTGTAAGTATGGTGAATCTAAAACCCGGTATTCAATAAAACCAAGGCTTTCACCCTCATTGATTTTCAGCTTGTGAAGCCACAACTATTTTCAATTTAAGCAGTTTACCTGCTAGATAGGGCTTTCAGTTATCTGACCCCACCAAATTCAACCTATTCATCAACAGGTTTTGCAGAATTCCTGTTGCTCCGCTCAATCGCTGTTTTAAATGAGTAAAGTACAACTATTTATAATTTGACAATCCTTTGTATTGCCCATCCCTGGTTTTTATGACAAGGTGGTAGTCGGCTATTTTCTTCATGGTGGTTATTTTTGTTACAAAGTGACTTATTAAATCACTTGAGTGTCATAAAGAATCAACTGTGTAGAGTACAAAGGTAAGGGTGGCAATGCCATTCGCGAACTAGATAGCATTTCGTGACAATTTCTGGTCGTATTGTAACCTGTTCCCAAAATTCCAACCATTTCTTGGCTTGTTTAATGTGGCAGTGAATCAAACAAATATTATGGAGTATGACAGCAATTGGTTACTGTATCTGTCTGTTAACGAGAATTGCTGCTCTCACCATCACTACAATACTTTGTCTCAGTCCAGTGTCATATTTTTAAAACTCAAATTCAGCATAAAATTTTATTTGAACAATACCTTTTAATGTTTAGACTCTAATCACTATAGTGGGACATGTGATGTTTTAAATACTAGTAGACAAATTGAAAAGCCATCAATTGGGCTAGATTATACTTCAAACACAGCTGTCTCACCTGACTAAGTGAAAACGCAGGTTAAACCTCTAGGTGTTCAACAACACCTATTTGCTATCAGCTAAGAAACGTAATGAGCAATCAGATGCTGGGCAGAGTAAGCTAATTTGACACAAAATAAAATACAACATTCTGTTTAGATATTCTAAAAATGTGAAATTGTGATCTTCCCCAAAACTGAAGACATGCTGCCGAATTTACGTTTTAATGCTGGAGAATTTGTTTAGGCTTACCTTAGAATTTTAGGATCGCTAACTATGTTAATCCCACTGTGAGGGCAGGATTTTCCGGCTGCGCTCACCGTAAAAACAGAAAATTCTGCCCAAGGTCAACGGACCTTTGCATGGTCTACCACCCCCTCCCCGCCAGCTACGATTCCCGTGGAAGATTGGATGGGAAATTTCCCACCCTGAATATTTGAAGCTTTGAATGCTTGCATTGCTGCTCAAAACTTTGAAGTGAGACTGGGCGAGAAGAACATATTCATTAACAGAGAATTGGAAAGTAATGAAATTTTGAATAACGTTAAATTGCTCCACTTGTGTAGTGCAGCATAGTTGCAAACTTGACTAAAGTTGATCTTCACGAAGTACAATTTTGACACTGGTATGAAAAAGTGCATGAATCAGATCTAAATGTTCACTGATAATTTCTGCAGGGCAACTGGTGAAGATGATGCAGGTACTTTTCCTTCTGTAGAAGACTCTCAGGAAGTTTGCACGACTTCTTTCTCTACTTCTCCTCCCTCGCAGGTAAGGAACAGAAAACTTCCGTCAATAACTGGTAATTTGATATTAGTCTAGTCTCTTTCTAGCAGGTCAGAATGCTAGCTTTATACAGTTTTAAGGAACAGGTAAAAATTTAACCAAAATTAGTTGTAATAATTGTGGTATCTGATCTGCAGGTCTTTGCTTAAAGTGACATATAGTGATTGGACACATGTCTCCCTTGTGACTGCTCGTGAGCAGTTATTGGTGCTTTGATTGTTTGGTGGCATGGGGGTTGTAATCTGGTGGGTTGAAGGTCCTGCAGAATTGAATATGTCATACAAATATAACACCTTTATGTTGATGTACTTATTAAAGTTTTACACAAGGCGTTTTTCTAGTACTATGCCTGTAAAATGCACATGTAAGAATCTATTGCTGAATCATTAACCAGGCCCAATTTAGCATGTCCAATATTATCAGCATATTTATAGTATGACATACACTGCACATTACAGAATTATTCACTGATATTTTAATAACCTACATCACTATATACTTGAGTATGTAACTGGGTAGAGGGTATGTTAACGTACATCTATGTTATAAATGATATAAATGTCCTACAATGCCCGTGGCCCCGACCTTCCTTCCTGGTACACTGCTACATAGATCAAACTGCCGCATCCACATAAATTTCCCACCCCCATTCCAAAACTGGAGATGGATCAGAGAAGTTAATACCTGAACAATTAGCTCGCAGATTATTAAATCTAGCGAGCACATCAAGATATTCACAAATATTTAGAGCCACAGATTGACCAATTGGAAAGAAACAAATGGAGGATAAGGAAAGACTGAAAGGTTTAATATTGAAGCAGGCAAAGCAGCAAGTTGTATACAATATACATAATGATTCCACCTTTATCATTTGATTAATAATTTGTACTTGTTTTATCACATGCACAGTATTCATTTACTATTTGTAACTGCAATTGCAAATTACATGATCATATAGAGGTTGATGAACTGTGTACAGAAGTGATACTCTAGGTTGTGACATGACCTATAAAGAATTTAATAAAAGGTGTTATGTACATCCATACATGTTATATAAAGTAAAATCTTTTTTAAAAAAAAGTTATTTTATGTTCATTCTTCAGAGTTAAATGATCTTTTAATACAATTCTACGTTTATTGTGCCAATGCTGTTGAAGGCATTGAAACCCACCCCTAGTAGTAGTTTCAATTATCATTAGTGACCCTAGACAGGAAAGGAGAATGGCTTCATCCAAACCTTTTAATTTTGACTGTGGGCAAACTGCGCTGTCAGCATGTATACAGGAGCAGCCATGCACTTTTGACCCTGTTGGTATGTGTGAATTCTGCCTGACATGGGGAAGATTTCCAGTTAAAATTAGAAAATTGTAGACGTGAATTCTGAGCATCTGCATGCGTACTCAAGGTCTCTCAACTGCATCCCACCCATTTTCCAGACCACTGCTCTCACCCCCTTCCCTCTCTCCCAGAACCAGGATAGGGTTTGTCTTGTCCTCACTTTTGACCCCAGCAGTCACCACATTCAGGGCGGCACGGTAGCACAGTGGTTAGCACTGCTGCTTCACAGCTCCAGGGACCTGGGTTCGATTCCCGGCTTGGGTCACTGTCTGTGTGGAGTTTGCACATTCTCCTCGTGTCTGCGTGGGTTTCCTCCCGGTGCTCCGGTTTCCTCCCACAGTCCAAAGATGTGCGGGTTATGTTGATTGGCTATGCTAAAATTGCCCCTTAGTGTCTTGAGATGCATAGGTTAGAGGGATTAGCGGGTAAATATGTAGGGATATGGGGGTAGGGCCTGGGTGGGATTGTGGTCGGTGTAGACTCGATGGGCCGAATGGCCTCTTTCTCCACTGTAGGGTTTCTATGATCATCCTCTACCATTTCCGCCAACTCCAGCATGATGCCACTACCCAACACACCTTCCCCTCACCCCCCTCTCTCCTCCTGTCAGCATTCTACAGGGACCGCTCTCTCCGGGATACCCTGGTCCACTCCTCCATCACACCCAACACCTCACCCCCTGCCCACAGCACCTTCCCATGCAATCATAGAAGGTGTAACACTTGCTCCTTTACCTCCTCCCTGCTCACTGTCCCAAATCCTAAACACCCCCATCAGGTGAAGCAGCGCTTCACATGCATCGCCTTCAATCTGGTCTATTGCATTCGCTGTTCCCAATGCGGTCCACTCTACATAGGAGAGACCAAATATAGACAGGGTGACCGCTTTGCTGAACACCTTCGATCTGTCCGCAAGCAGGACCCAGACCTTCCTGTCGCTTGTCACTTCAGCGTACCACCCTGCTCTCCTGTCCGCATGTCCGCCCTTGGCCTTTTGCACTGTTCTAGCGAACCTCAATGCAAACTGGAGGAACAGCACCTCATCCTCCGATTGGGCACTTTACAGCCTTCCGGACTGAACATTGAGTTCAACAACTTCAGAAAATGAACTCCTCCACCTTCATCCCATTTCTATTTATTTTATTCCATTTCGTTTCATCTCATTCGTCCATTATGTCATCCTTCTTTTTCACTTCTATTTTTCCACTTTTCCATTGCAGCTCTCCTCCTTTCCATGCACACACACGCACCAGTGTCACATTCCTCAGGCAGTTCTTTAACAATCTGTACCTCTGCTCTGCCATTCTCGCATTCCGATCACTTAATGGACACTCCTAGCACCTTCTCAGCCTTCTGTATCCTCATTTACATTCCCTTTGTCCAATTCCACACCCCTTCCACCCCACCCTGATAGTATATATCTCTGCTGATTGTCTTTGCTCTTAGCTATGACGAAAGGTCATCTAGACTCAACATTGGCTCTATTCTCTCCCCGCAGATGCTGTCGAACCTCCTAAAATTTTTCTGTTTTTGTTGCATGTGTACAGTTGTTCCATTTTTGCTAAGTTCACCTTGCAGTTTAAACTGGATAGAAATGACATTTTAAAGATATTTGGTAATATTATTCAGAACAAAATCTTCATTTATCACCCTAAAACATACAGATGACCTGAAATTTGGTAGGTCACCAAAGGATCAGTTGGCAAACACAATGTCCTGATATTAACGGGGAGAGAGAAGGGAGGAGAGACCAGAAACAGTTGAAGTACCCATCAAAGTCAGGGAGGTGGACAACCTGGTTCTTGGGTGGGTTGGGGGGGGGGGGGGGTCAATTTTGAAAGAGACCACAGCTCTGGGACTCTGGGGGACAATCGGTGGCGATTAGCTGTCACAGGATGAGGTCACTACCTGGGATTGGGAAGGAAGTAATCAGGTAGTGGGAGGTGGTCAGCAGATTGTGGAGAGGTGGTGTTGGGGTGAAGGTTGCCAAACAGAGCCTTGTTTTCAGTTTCAGTCAGGAAGGTGGATGGAGCTGAAGATAAGGAGTGATAAGAGGGGAAGCTAGTGCTCAGCCCATGAGAGGCTGATAGTTTTCTTCAGAGATATCAGCGGGGGACTCCCAGTTCCTCTTGGTCACCAAGGCTGCTAGACGAGTGATTGACCTTGGGGTGCCAGCAGCTCCCATCTTGGTTCATCACCTGCGAAACCCACAGCTTACGGCTGTCTCCCCTTGCTTTCTGTTAAATTTAAGTCACATTACAAACCATGTAATCAGACAATGTTTGTTAGTCCCCTACCTGTCTTTTGTAGGAACTTCATCCAAGACTTGTTTCCTGCACTTCAAAATTTGATGGGGCAGAAATGGAGTCCAGTCTCTTCTTCCTGATATTTTAAACCCCCTTACACCAAACATTTTTCTTCTTTCACGACCAAGTTGGGGGATTGGTGGCAGTGAGGGAATGTTAAAATAGAGTTCAATGTGTACTTTATGTATTTGACTAGCTTTGGAGTTTTAAAAAAAATGGCAGCATGGACAAGTTGGACTGAAGGGCCTGTTTCCATGCTGTAAACCTCTGTGACTCTATATCAGAATTCCCTTGTCTCTAAGTAAGTTGACTTTCGCTTTGTTGCTGAAAGGCTGCTACAGTTGACTTTGGCATGGAAGCAACAAGAAATCGATCAAGGCTCCTGCTACTGATTGTTACCCAATAACCCCAGGCTCATAGACACAATCAAAATCAGCTGGGCAAATTTCGCTAAGTTCCCATCTGATTTGTGGATCCTTGATGGTTGATTGCTGTTGAATTATGGACTTGGGGATCAAGACCCCAAGGAGAAAATTCAGGAGCAGTCAATCAAAATTTAGAAGTTTAACATGTGAGATATCTCTGTGTGATATCTTTGGAGCTCAAACCCACTAGCAGCTAGTTGGCACCTTGTGTTGATCACAGAAATGATCTGTTGATGGATGCGATTGCAGGCATATTCAATGTAGCTTTTTGCTTTATCACTATGATGCTTTAAGTGCCACCTTAGATGCACACAGTGATGATTGAGCTTTCAGAAATATGTTTTGAAATGTATTTTTCTCAAATATTGTTAACTTGCATTTCGAATTTGAGATTTTGATGCATAATTCTTATTTTCTTCTCTCTAAGTTCTGTTTTTCTTTTCTTCTTTTTCTCTTTCTCTTTTGTGTATGTCTGTGTATAGTGTGTGTTTACTGTTAGTAAGACACATTTTCAGACTCCCAGGCCAGTGGTGATGGACACACTGAAGGTCCCCCTGCTAGGCTTGACCTTTACGCATCAAGTGAGTTACAACAGAAACCAATTGCAAGTAACCAACCACATTTTGTTTGAAGCCAAACAAGGAATTGTTCAGGCAGCAAAACTTGAATTATTTCTGGGCCCCTTTTCCTGACTTAAAGGGAACCAAAATACTTGTGGTTATTTTTATTCCAAGATATTTTTGCTGTGACTCCCCGTCTCTAATTTTATTCTATCTTTTATACTTGTGTAACCTTTAACTTTACTAACGTGGCAGTTTCCTGAAGTGTCTTGATTAACTTGAACAAGACCCATGACTCAGTTCGCCTGAAAGCCAAATGGAACCAACTTTCTGTAGCCAAAGCTGACAGCCGCTAATATGGTTTACCAACATCTTCAGATCAATTTCCACCCTGGCGAAAACCTGAACACCCTCTGCATTCAGCCAAGTAAAGGTGATCTACTCCCTGTCCATGTAATGCCACAAAGTGAGCTAGCAACGATCAAAACATCTGAGGAAGACCTGACCAGGCAGGTCTCCATGCAGGTCACAAGATTCAGTGTTATATTTTTGTGATTTTTTTTTTCACCACGATAAAATCACTGATATTTGGAGCAAAAAGTGTTCTCTTCATATGTTTCTGATTGTTGTTTAGTTAAAATAAGAAACTAATTTCATGTAGCTCCCCTACATTAGGGATCTTAAAAACTGTTCTGATGGTGTGGTTCATGAGCCATGTTTTAATGATCAAATTTATAATTGATCTATTCCTGATAATTCAAAGACATTTATTCAGTTTAAAAATTTGATTTACATAATTTGAATTAAGCTATGAAAATAACAAAACAACAAAACTGGCAAGGTATCTAGAGGGGATGGGTGTGCAGGCAGTGCTATGTTCCTCTTGCACTATGTTTGAGGTGAGGGACGACGACAGTGTCCCTGTTGATTACACCTGTGGGAAGTGCACCCATCTGCAGCTCCTCCAAAACCGTGTTAGGGAACTGGAGCTGGAGTTGGATGAACTTAGGATCATTAGGGGCGCAGAGGTGGCCTTAGACAGAAGCTTTAGGAATACCGTTACTCCGAGGAATGAAAACAGATGGGTGACGGTGAGAGGGGCTGGGAGGAAGCCGTCCGTGCAGGGATCCCCGGTGGTCGTTCCCCTTAGCAACAAGTATTCCGCTTTGGATACGGTTGAGGGGGATGACATACCAGTGGTGAGCCGCAGTGAGAGGATCTCCAGCACTGTGTCCGTCTCTGTGGCTTGGGAGGGTAAGGGGCAGAGCGGGAGGGCAATAGTTATTGGGGACTCGTTAGTTAGAGGGATAGATAGGAGGTTCTGCGGCAGCAAAAGAGACTCACGGATGGTATGTTGCCTACCGGATGCCAAGGTCCGTGACGTCTCAGACCATGTTTTCCGGATTCTGAAGGGGGAGGGGAAACAGTCACAAGTCGTGGTACACATTGGTACCAATGACATAAGTAAGCGAAGGGACGGGGATTTAAAGCAGGAATTTCTGGAGCTGGGCTGGAAGCTGAGAGCCAAGACAAAACATGTGGTCATCTCTGGTACGTTGCCGGTGCCACGTGATAGCGAGTTGAGGAAGAGGGAGAGAGTGCAGTTAAACATGTGGTTGCAGGGATGGTGTAGGAGGGAGGGTTTCAGATACGTGGATAATTGGAACACATTCTGGGGAAGGTGGGACCTGTACAAACAGGACGGGGTGCACCTGAACCAGAGGGGCACCAATATCCGAGGAGGGAAATTTGTTACGGACCTTCAGGGGGGTTTAAACTAATTTGTCAGGGGAGTGGGAAAAGGAGTTGTAGTCCAGAAGTCAGTGAGGGTGGTGAGGTATTGGGGAAGGTATCCGGGTCCAGGGTGGGTACCGGTAGACAGGAAGGTGGGTTGAAGTGTGTCTACTTCAATGCAAGGAGCATCCGGAACAAGGTAGATGAACTTGGGGCGTGGATTGGTACTTGGGACTACGATGTTGTGGCCATTACGGAGACGTGGGTAGAACAAGGACAGGAATGGTTGTTGGACGTTCCGGGGTATAGATGTTTCATTAAGTGTAGGGAAGCTGGTAAAAGAGGTGGAGGAGTGGCACTGTTAATCAAGGATAGTTTAACGGCTGCGGAAAGGCACTTCGAGGGGGATCTGCACACTGAGGTAATATGGGCTGAGGTTAGAAATAGGAAAGGAGCGGTCACATTGTTAGGAGTTTACTATAGGCCCCCAAATAGTAATAGAGATGTGGAGGAAGAAATTGCTAAGCAGATTATGGATATGTGTGGGGGTCACAGGGTAGTTGTCATGGGGGACTTTAACTTTCCAAATATTGATTGGAGCCTTTGTAGGTCAAATAGTTCGGATGGGGCAGTTTTTGTGCAGTGTGTGCAGGAGGGTTTCCTGACACAATATGTGGATAGGCCGACAAGAGGTGAGGCCACATTGGATTTGGTACTGGGAAATGAACCGGGCCAAGTGTTAGATTTGGTTGTGGGAGAGCACTTTGGAGATAGTGACCACAATTCGGTGTCTTTTGTTATTGCAATGGAGAGGGATAGGGCCGTACGGCAGGGCAAGGTTTACAATTGGGGGAGAGGTAATTATGATGCGATTAGGCAAGAATTAGGGGGCATAAGTTGGGAACAGAAACTGTCAGAGAAAGGAACTAATGAAAAGTGGAACTTTTTCAAGGAACAAATACTGGATGTCCTTGATAGGTATGTCCCTGTCAGGCAGGGAGGAAATGGCCGAGTGAGGGAACCATGGTTCACGAAAGAGGTGGAATGTCTTGTGAAAAGGAAGAGGGAAGCTTATGTAGGGATGAGGAAACAAGGTTCAGATGGCTCGATTGAGGGTTACAAGTTAGCAAGGAATGAGCTGAAAAAGGGGCTTAGGCGAGCTAGGAGGGGACACAAGAAGTCCTTGGCGGGTCGGATCAAGGAAAACCCCAAGGCTTTTTACTCTTATGTGAGGAATAAAAGAATGACCAGGGTGAGGTTAGGGCCGGTCAAGGACAGTAGTGGGAACTTGTGTATGAAGTCAGTAGAGATAGGCGAGGTGATGAATGAATACTTTTCTTCAGTGTTCACCAAGGAGAGGGGCCATGTTTTTGAGGAAGAGAAGGTGTTACAAGCTAATAGGCTGGAGGAAATAGATGTTCGGAGGGAGGATGTCCTGGCAGTTTTGAATATACTGAAGGTCGATAAGTCCCCTGGGCCTGATGAAATGTATCCTAGGATTCTTTGGGAGGCAAGGGATGAGATTGCAGAGCCTTTGGCTTTGATCTTTGGGTCCTCGCTGTCCACGGGGATGGTGCCAGAAGACTGGAGAATGGCGAATGTTGTTCCTCTGTTTAAGAAAGGGAATAGAAATGACCCTGGTAATTAGAGACCGGTTAGTCTTACTTCGGTGGTTGGTAAATTGATGGAAAAGGTCCTTAGGGATGGGATTTACAACCATTTAGAAAGATGCGGATTAATCCGGGATAGTCAGCACGGATTCGTGAAGGGCAAGTCGTGCCTCACAAATTTGATAGAATTTTTTGAGGAGGTAACTAAGTGTGTTGATGAAGGTAGGGCAGTTGATGTCATATACATGGATTTTAGTAAGGCGTTTGATAAGGTCCCCCATGGTCAGCTTATGATGAAAGTGAGGAGGTGTGGGATAGAGGGAAAGTTGGCCGATTGGATAGGTAACTGGCTGTCTGATCGAAGACAGAGGGTGGTGGTGGATGGAAAATTTTCGGATTGGAGGCAGGTTGCTAGCGGAGTGCCGCAGGGATTAGTGCTTGGTCCTCTGCTCTTTGTGATTTTTATTAATGACTTAGAGGAGGGGGCTGAAGGGTGGATCAGTAAAATTTGCTGATGACACCAAGATTGGTGGAGTAGTGGATGAGGTGGAGGGCTGTTGTAGGCTGCAAAGAGACATAGATAGGATGCAAAGCTGGGCTGAAAAATGGCAAATGGAGTTTAACCCTGATAAATGTGAGGTGATTCATTTTGGTAGGACTAATTTAAATGTGGATTACAGGGTCAAAGGTAGGGTTCTGAAGACTGTGGAGGAACAGAGAGATCTTGGGGTTCATATCCACAGATCTCTAAAGGTTGCCACTCAAGTGGATAGAGCTGTGAAGAAGGCCTATAGTGTGTTAGCTTTTATTAACGGGGGTTGGAATTTAAGAGCCGTGGGGTTTTGCTGCAACTGTACAGGACCTTGGTGAGACCACATTTGGAATATTGTGTGCAGTTCTGGTCACCTCACTATAAGAAGGATGTGGAAGCGCTGGAAAGAGTGCAGAGGAGATTTACCAGGATGCTGCCTGGTTTGGAGGGTAGGTCTTATGAGGAAAGGTTGAGGGAGCTAGGGCTGTTCTCTCTGGAGCGGAGGAGGCTGAGGGGAGACTTAATAGAGGTTTATAAAATGATGAAGGGGATAGATAGAGTGAACGTTCAAAGACTATTTCCTCGGGTGGATGGAGCTACTACAAGGGGGCATAACTATCGGGTTCATGGTGGGAGATATCGGAAGGATATCAGAGGTAGGTTCTTTACACAGAGAGTGGTTGGGGTGTGGAATGGACTGCCTGCAGTGATAGTGGAGTCAGACACTTTAGGAACATTTAAGCGGTTATTGGATAGGCACATGGAGCACACCAGGATGATGGGGAGTGGGATAGCTTGATCTTGGTTTCAGATAAAGCTCGGCACAACATCGTGGGCCGAAGGGCCTGTTCTGTGCTGTACTGTTCTATGTTCTAATAACTTGCATTTATATTTTGCCATTAACATAATAAAATGTCCAAAGGTACTTTACAGGAGCATTACAAAACAAAAGATGTCAAGCCATGTAAGGTGATATTAGAGCTGATAACCAAAAGCTTGATCAAAGGGTATGTTTTAAGGAGAAAAGTGAGGTAAAGAGTAATTATGTGATAGGCAGCACAGTGGTTAGCACTGCTGTCTCAGCACCAGAGTCCTGGGTTTGATTCCGGCCTTGGGTGACTGTGTGGAGTTTGCATGTTCTCCCTGTGTCTGTGTGGGTTTCTTCCGGGTGCTCCGTTTTCCTCCCACAGTCCAAAGAGGTGTAGGTTAGGTGGATTAGCCATGATAAATGCACGGGGTTACGGGGATTGGGCGAAGGGGAGGGCTTAGGTGGGAAGCTCTTTTGAAAAGTCGGTGCAGATTTGATGGGCCGTATGGCCTCTTTCTGCACTGTTGGATTCTATAATCCTATGGATAGGGAGAGAGTTCCAATGCTTAAAATTCCACCGTCAAAAGTGCATTGGAATAATCAAGTCTAGAGGTAACCAAGTCCTTGATGAGGGATTAGCAATAGACAGAGGCAGCTAAATGTGCAGCCACCAATGGTGAGTAATTAAAATTGGGGGTGCCTATGAGGCCACAATTAGAGGAGCGCATCTGTCTCTTGAGTGTATAGGGCAGGAGGAGATTATAGACTTAGGAAGGGGTGAGGCCATGGAGGGCTTAAAAAATGGTTGAGAATTTTCAAGTCGAACTGCTGCTTGCCTGGAAGTCAGTATAGGTCAGTGAACGGACGGTTAGAAGTGCATGTTATGAAGGTGGAAACCGACAGTCTTAGTAATTGTGTGGATATATGGTTGAAAGTTCATCTTTGGGTCAGATATAATGCCAAAATGAGTCTGAATCAGTAGCAGACAGTTGCCAGGGAAATTGTGGTTGGGGAGCGAAGTTTGTGGCAGGCAAAATCTTTTTACGTTTCCAAATTGTCAGACTGTTTGTCCAGCAGTCAGTATTGGAAGAGCAAAAATTTAATTAAACATTGAGGGTCAAGGTGACAAGTGGTAGAATAGCTCCCCTCTCTTTCCATCTCTTCGTTGACTGCAACAGATGTTTTAAAGGAGAATTTGCTTACCAAATCAGTCAGTGTTTGACAATTTAAATGCTGTGAGTATAAGACACAGACTTGATTGTAAATTTTAGAAGAAAAGGAAATGGTGTAACACGCACAGAAACGCCCCAACCTACACACACACACCCCCCACCCCGTCAAGCGACGCCACCCCCCCCCCCCCCCCCCAACACACAAAACAAAAGGAGGAGGGTAGGTGAATGGTTTTAGAACCCAGAAGAGAGTCAGGCATATACAGTTCCTGTAGATTGATGACTTGGATCGTTTAAAATGTTGATGCATGATGTTTGTCTCTTCTACTTGAGCCAGCCGCTGCCTGGTTTATGTTAAAGACGTTGCAAATAGGGTTTGACTGTTCAGAATACAATGAGGGCCGACTTGCTGAATGACTAGAGGGAAAGGGACCATGAGCCATTTTCTTGCTGTTAGCCGACACATGTCTTTCTGCCCACTGACTCTGGGAATCAGTGTCTTTTTACACAAAGTGCTATTCTGCTAGCACATAACCATTCTTCACAAACTACCCAGTTACTGAACTAAATATGGTCATACAAGCTTAGTTGAGGCCCATTGTTTAAAGTATTCTTGAGTTAGCCCAGAGAGTCCATCTCTACCCTGATTGCTTTGTAAATTGTCAGGAATTGTTATGTAAATGTTTGGCTGTTTTGAGACTCACTTGAAACTTGAAAAACGTTCTGTGGCTTCAGCTCACTCGAATATTCATTTTTTAAATATAAAATAGGGTTATATAACAATATTGGGAAGACCAAAATCAAATAGTCTCCTGTTGCCACTATTTTCCATGGACATTAGTTGAGGCAGGGTTTGGAAGATCTATAGAAAATACATTTCTCCTTTTTTCCTCACTGTCTGTCTATATATGAAGTAAGAAGTTTAACAACACCAGGTTAAAGTCCAACAGGTTTATTTGGTAGCAAAAGCCACACAAGCTTTCGAGGCTCTGAGCCCCTTCTTCAGGTGAGTGGGAATTCTGTTCACAAACAGAACTTATAAGACACAGACTCAATTTACATGAATAATGGTTGGAATGCGAATACTTACAACTAATCCAGTCTTTAAGAAACAAAACAATGGGACAATGAAGTCCATTGTCAACTTGTCCGACTACACACTTCAACCAGATGAAATCGAAGTTCTCAGCCGAGGGCTTAATTTTTGCCCCACCACCAAAATAGACCCCATCAGTCTCGCAGCAGACACAGAGGAATTCATCAGGCGAATGAGGCTGAGGGAGTTCTTCCACAAACCCCAAGAGGCCAACAACGAACACAATGAGACAGCCAATGAACTGGAACAGCCGACAGAGAGATCCGCAGTGCATCCGAAGAGGAAAGAGTCGAATTGGACTCCTCCGGAAGGCCGCTGCCCTCGACTTGACATGTATGCCCAAGCCGTCAGGAGGTGCGTCAACACCAAATTCATCAGCCGCACTCACAAGACAGCCCCGAACATCACCCAAGCACAACGTAACGCCATCCACGCTCTCAAGACCAACCGCAACATTGTCATCAAACCAGCAGACAAAGGAGGGGCCATCGTCATACTGAACAGAACGGATTACTGCAAAGAAGTGTACCGACAACTCAACAACGAGGAACACTACAGACAGTTACCTGCAGATCCGACCAAAGAACACACCCGTCAACTCAACACTCTGATCAAGACCTTTGATCCGGACCTTCAGAACACCCTCCGTGCTCTCATCCCACGTACTCCCCGCGTTGGAGATCTCTACTGCCTCCCGAAGATACACAAGGCAAACACACCCGGCCGTCCCATCGTATCGGGCAATGGGACCCTGTGCGAGAACCTCTCCGGCTATGTCGAGGGCATCCTGAAACCCATTGTACAAAGAACCCCCAGCTTTTGTCGCGACACGACGGACTTCCTACAGAAACTCGGCACACATGGAGCAGTTGAACCAGGAGCGCTCCTCGTCACAATGGATGTCTCAGCACTCTACACCAGCATCCCCCACGATGATGGCATTGCTGCAACGGCCTCAGTGCTCAGCGCCAACAACTGCCAGTTTCCAGATGCAATTTTACATCTCATCCGCTTCATCCTGGACCACAATATCTTCACCTTCAACAACCAGTTCTTCATCCAGACACACGGAACAGCCATGGGGACCAAATTTGCACCTCAATATGCCAACATCTTCATGCACAGGTTCGAACAAGACTTCTTCACCGCACGGGACCTTCAACCGGTGCTATACACTAGATACATCGATGACATTTTCTTCCTTTGGACTCATGGTGAACAATCACTGAAACAACTCTATGATGACATCAACAAGTTCCATCCCACCATCAGGCTCACCATAGACTACTCTCCGGAATCGGTTGCATTCTTGGACACGCGCATCTCCATTAAGGACGGTCACCTCAGCACCTCACTGTACCGCAAGCCCACGGATAACCTCACGATGCTCCACTTCTCCAGCTTCCACCCTAAACACGTTAAAGAAGCCATCCCCTACGGACAAGCCCTCCGTATACACAGGATCTGCTCGGATGAGGAGGATCGCAACAGACACCTCCAGACGCTGAAAGATGCCCTCATAAGAACAGGATATGGCGCTAGACTCATTGATCAACAGTTCCAACGCGCCACAGCGAAAAACCGCACCGACCTCCTCAGAAGACAAACACGGGACACAGTGGACAGAGTACCCTTCGTTGTCCAGTACTTCCCCGGAGCGGAGAAGCTACGGCATCTCCTCCGGAGCCTTCAACATGTCATTGATGAAGACGAACATCTCGCCAAGGCCATCCCCACACCCCCACTTCTTGCCTTCAAACAACCGCACAACCTCAAACAGACCATTGTCCGCAGCAAACTACCCAGCCTTCAGGAGAACAGTGACCAAGACACCACACAACCCTGCCACAGCAACCTCTGCAAGACGTGCCGGATCATCGACACAGATGCCATCATCTCACGTGAGAACACCATCCACCAGGTACACGGTACATACTCTTGCAACTCGGCCAACGTTGTCTACCTGATACGCTGCAAGAAAGGATGTCCCGAGGCATGGTACATTGGGGAAACTATGCAGACGCTGCGACAACGGATGAATGAACACCGCTCGACAATCACCAGGCAAGACTGTTCTCTTCCTGTTGGGGAGCACTTCAGCGGTCACGGGCATTCGGCCTCTGATATTCGGGTAAGCGTTCTCCAAGGCGGCCTTCGCGACACACGACAGCGCAGAGTCGCGGAGCAGAAACTGATAGCCAGGTTCCGCACACACAAGGACGGCCTCAACCGGGATATTGGGTTTATGTCACACTATTTCACATAAATATTTCTGCTTTTTTCCTCCTGAGTCTTTATCATGCGATCCTAGAATCAGAATTTATGTCACACTATTTGTAACTCCCACAGTTGCGTGGACCTGCAGAGTTTCACTGGCTGTCTTGTCTGGAGACAATACACATCTTTTTAGCCTGTCTTGATGCTCTCCCCACTCCCATTGTTTTGTTTCTTAAAGACTGGATTAGTTGTAAGTATTCGCATTCCAACCATTATTCATGTAAATTGAGTCTGTGTCTTATAAGTTCTGTTTGTGAACAGAATTCCCACTCACCTGAAGAAGGGGCTCAGAGCCTCGAAAGCTTGTGTGGCTTTTGCTACCAAATAAACCTGTTGGACTTTAACCTGGTGTTGTTAAACTTCTTACTGTGTTTACCCCAGTCCAACGCCGGCATCTCCACATCATATATATGAAGTAACATCAAAGCAACATGTTTAGAATATAACAGTAATCTTGTGTTGGATGGGGAAGGTAATGCCCATTTTTTAAAGACTGTCTTTTTAAGTAGCATGTAAACAGAGGTATGTTTTTGAATTTACTTTTTCAATGTACCTGCATACTTATTTCAGTTCAAAAGAATTTGAAATCCCAGGAGATTATCTCTGTGTAACTCTCACTGATATGGGCACTAAATCTCTGTGGTGAATAACAATGTCCTCATGACTGACACCCAGTAAAATAAGGAAAGGGACATGTGGAGGGGGGGAAATAATCAGGTAAGATTGAAGTAACATTCGCCATGCCATTTTTGAGAATGTGAAGCACTTATCCACTTGCAAGCAGGAAAAATAAGATAGACTTACACTGACATTTGCCATGCAGCATTTAAATTTGAGCTGAAAGAAGTAATTGCATAAGCAGGCCTCAAGCCTGCCTTCTCAGATGGGCAAAGTGAACTGGGAAGATTTCATTGGGCAGGAATGATGCCATAATAATGTACTTTGCTTGTCTTCTAAGTCACCTTTTATGTAGTTTCCCTGTTTCTGTGCATCTGTTATGTTTTCAAGTCACTCCTGATTCCCAATGGCCTAAGATTATGAATAGCATGTGTGTGCATCATGGCCACAAATTCTAATTTTAGTCAGTCACATCTCACAGACTTTAATTGTTTATACCTGTTAACTTTGTGAATTGAAAGTAGCAGTCTTTCATGCTATATTAAAAAGACTGTCAAGAGGAACCATTTGAGAGTTAATATGCCTCTCAATTTTAAATTTATTTTTTGTGAAATAACGGCAGACTGATGGTAAACCAGTGAATAGCAATTAATGATGTTTTTACCTACTTACATAGGTTGGGCCAATTCAGAACATACTCTTTAATGAAATGTACATCCTTTATGTTCTCCTCTTTCGTGCTTTTCCTCTCTCTTCCGCCCCCCTGCACCTCCCCCCCCCCCCCCCAATACATTCCCTGCAAACAACCAAATGTCTCAAAATAGAATATTCATAGAAGATTTGTAGGTTTTTGGCAAAGGGATGTAACTTTCAGGCTACCTGTTTATCTGAGGTTAGATCTATCTTGTTTTTACTTCTTTGACCATATCATATAGAATCATTTGGTTATTATGTTGTTCTAAACTAATTGCAAGGAATCATGAAACAATAGTCCAGTTTTATAACAAACCACAGCTCAAACAGCTTTGCCAAAACCATCTCTAGACTGTCCTTTCATAATTATCAGCAGCCACTTTGTAACAGTATTTAGTCACTCTGTGTTGTAGTTGATGGTTTATCTTCTATCTTTGACTCGGTGATTCTCTACAGCTTTGTCTGGTTCTTGTTATTTCCTCAACCTTTTAGAAAGATGGAGACTGTTGAAAACTTGATTATTGCGCCCATATCTGAGCAGACTGCTGGAACACTTCTCTTGTGATCCTCAACAGAATACAAGAAAATGTTGAGTGTCTAAAGAGCACTTTCTCTTTAACTTCTCTCTCTCACACCCTTTTATATCTTCACCCAATCCACATTACTGTAGTTGGCACACTTCTGTGCTTTCCTATTCTGAGCTACAAAAATGTCATTTTGTATGCTCTCTCTTTCTTCTTCAGCATCCTTCTCTTATTGAAATCAAAACAGGCTGCACTTTCTCCTAAAGAAAACTCATTATTTCCTATTTTCCTATCAGTTTTCTTTTACATTTTAAAATGTGTGCCTGGTGTCATCTGTCACATTTCCAGTTATGCTCAATTTCAATTTCAGCTTTGGTGCTTGCATGAAGGAGTTTGCACTTCACATGCTACCTTCACTTAATAAAAACATGGATACCATGGTTTCCCTGTGCTCAAAACACCAAATTCAAAAGTTTTTCACCTAACTATACCCAATTTCTTCTTCCCAACTTAGTCTTGGTTTTAGTTATTTTCCTCTGCTGACTTCAGCAGTATCATGGTTATGTTTCTGAACTAATAATGCACAGGAGCTGAATTTAAGAAAGCACAGTTGTTAGCTCCATGCAGGTCAAGCTCTGCAAATATATGTGATATGCGAGAGGTGGCAGATGGAATTTAATCCGGATAAATGCGAAGTGATGCATTTTGGAAGAAATAATGTAGGGAGGAGTTATACAATAAATGGCAGAGTCATCAGGAGTATAGAAACACAGAGGGACCTAGGTGTGCAAGTCCACAAATCCTTGAAGGTGGCAACACAGGTGGAGAAGGTGGTGAAGAAGGCATATGGCATGCTTGCCTTTATAGGACGGGGTATAGAGTATAAAAGCTGGAGTCTGATGATGCAGCTGTATAGAACGCTGGTTAGGCCACATTTGGAGTACTGCGTCCAGTTCTGGTCGCCGCACTACCAGAAGGACGTGGAGGCATTGGAGAGAGTGCAGAGAAGGTTTACCAGGATGTTGCCTGGTATGGAGGGTCTTAGCTATGAGGAGAGATTGGGTAGACTGGGGTTGTTCTCCTTGGGAAGACGGAGAATGAGGGGAGATCTAATAGAGGTATACAAGATTATGAAGGGTATAGATAGGGTGAACAGTGGGAAGCTTTTTCCCAGGTCGGAGGTGACGATCACGAGGGGTCACGGGCTCAAGCTGAGAGGGGCGAAGTATAACTCAGACCTCAGAGGGACGTTTTTTACACAGAGGGTGGTGGGGGCCTGGAATGCGCTGCCAAGTAGGGTGGTGGAGGCAGGCACGCTGACATCATTTAAGACTTACCTGGATAGTCACATGAGCAGCCTGGGAATGGAAGGATACAAACGATTGGTCTAGTTGGACCAAGGAGCGGCACAGGCTTAGAGGGCCGAAGGGCCTGTTTCCTGTGCTGTACTGTTCTTTGTTCTTTGCTAAAAGGCCATGGTGAGAGCACATGGCGTCATTTACTAACACTTCATCTGGCACCTTTAAATACAGATTCTCTTGAGATTTGAGAAGGGATGTAAGTTATCCCTGGTACAAAGACTCCAGCTGAACTTGCCTTCCTTTTCCCTCATCCATTATATAAAAAATCCAAGGCGGCGTATAAAACATGGAGTGCCTGTTAATACAAAGGAGATGTGCCTAAAATTCCTTGGAGTGGCAATTAGAATTGGATTGCCATTCCACTCCTGGTTTCTTACCCAAAACTCTGTCTTACCCAACAGTGCATCCCCATGGCTTGGTGTTGAGGGGAAGCTCTGTCAGGTGCCTTTTTACAGCACGAGCTGCCATAAACCAAGGTCCAGTCAGGTTTAAAGGTCCTTGACAGATCAGAAAGAAGGTACATTTGGTTGGCGGGGGGGTGCAGGATTCAGGTCAGGGCTCAGAGTGGTGGGTGGGTCGGGTCAGACCTTGCATGCATACTTTCAACATATCTTTAGGTTATCCAGTCAATATAGCCCCGAAACTCAGACATTACAGCCCAATGTGTTCTATGGTAGAATTCTTAACTCTTGGTTGTATGATTGAAAGAGCTTGCATGATCTGGCATCTTTTATGACTGCTGGCTGTCTGATAATGCTTTTTAGCCAATGAAGTGTTGAAGTGCAGATACTAATGTAGGGGGCATGCGACATTTAATTTGTTCATAGAAAGGCCTCACACACAGCACTGGATTAATGACCTGATGCTCTGTTTTTTGAGATGTTGGTTGATGGATAAATATTATCTCAGACACATGATGAACTCCTCTGCTTCCCTTCAAATAGTGTTGTGTGACCTTTTATGGTTCACCTGAAAGTGCTGATGAGACTTCAGTTTTGAATTTCATCCAAAATATGACACCCCTGACATTTCCATGTAGGGCTCAGTGAAGCTGCAATGATTAGCCGAGATTATGTGCCCACTGCTCAGGAATAGGGTCTGAACCTTTATGCTACCATTGAGCCAAGGTTGACATGTGAAAGTGTTCTAATTGTTCAACAAAAGTTAATAATAGTGGTAAATCTCTAACTGGTATCTTGCCTCCTTAAATCACTCGCCTGTCTCTTGAAATAAGTAAAACAAGATAAATGCATTTGTGTGTCAGCCACAGCTCAGTTGGTAGCATTCTTACCGCTGAGTCAGGGGGTTCTGGGTTCAAGTTCCCATTCTGAACTTGACCACAGAAATCAAGGTTGACAATACAGTGCTGCATTATCAGAGGTGCCGTCTAGATATTAAACCAAGACTTGTAAAAGATCCCATGGCACTATTTTGAAGAAGAGTGGGGGAAGTTATCCCAATATATTCCCTCTTATTCAACATCACAAAAACAGATTATCTCGACATGATCACACTGCCATTCTGTGAGAGTTTGCTGTGTGTCCACAGGCTGCTGTGTTTTCTGCATCAGCGACAATACTGCAAAAGTACTTTTTGGCTGTAAAGCACTTTGAGATGTTCAGTAGTATTGAAAGGTGCTATATGAATGCAAGTTTTTTTTTCTTTGATTCGATCCAATGGAAAAAAACGTAATAGTGTAAAATAAAAACAATTTTTCCCCATAGGATGAATTGGAACTTATAATCATTGACTGCTCTCTATAAGAAGTAGTTGTGCATTTGGCTGGCTCATACCAGAAGATTTTGTATGAGGAACTGTCTGTTTTTGTCAGGTGATGTGGACTGCTACTGTTTTAGTGTGGAAGAGAAATATTTTGAAAAAAATGCATCTTGGGATTTTGGTATTTACATTCTCTAATTCCCATAAAATCAGAAATGATTTTTTCCATCCACATTATTGAAGCTATCACATTTATGTGCCATCTTAGCTGCACAGGAGCCTGGTTACTTTTGTTGTCAAACTTTATTCTGTTACTTTGGCAATGATGTTGGGACGTGGTGGATCTGCAAGCTGTCCTTCAGCCAGGTAGCATTCTCTGGTGCATCAAGTTTATCAGCTCTGGTTAAAGAAAAATGGACAAGTAATTAGATTAACTTCCTTCCCTCGAGTCTTCCTTTTGCACAACCACTTTCCTACTGAGGAAGCATGAGGAATAATATTATTCTGATTTAGTGTTTCACTGTCCACTGTCTTGGCATTGCTGTTTCCTACTGCCTTGAAGGTGGCAACAGATATCAGAGGGGCAATCTGGCTTAGTCTGAATCACAAGACCCTAAATACTATTAACGTCATGAGCTAACTTCCTTAGCATTCACAACATCTCTTGTATTAAGTAAATATGATATTATGCTTCAAAATTTCTAGTAAATTAACTGCAGCCTTTTCTTTGGAAAAAAAGACATTCCTTTTTGGACATGTCTCTAATTGCGATGACTAACTGGAAAGCAAAAAACCCGGAGAGCAGTTGAACATATGTTCTCGATCAGAGTTGAGCCTCACAGACAAACGTCAGAAGTCCCAGGACCTTTAATTTGAGCAAATATCTGCACTCCCCAGGACTTGTTTATTTGATGGAAAAATCTTTGCCAGAAATACAGAATCATCATTAAGAACCCAACTAACGGACAACAGTCTCTTCATTTAAAAGTCTCTCTGATCCACCAAATGTCTGAGTCAGCAGTGAAAATTATTGGCACAGTATAGCCACTCAGATCTTCTAGATCTCCTCCTATCCGCATTATAAAAACTTGTCATGGAAATGAAATAAGGCCAGGTTTCTAGCAGATGCCTCTTTGGCTGGGAAATGTGTTTAGATGCCAGGTGAACATATGTTACATAGTTTCCTGGAAGGAAGATAAAATTGCATCTGAGTTTTTCATCAGGAGTTTCTAAACCTCCTGGTTGCTCAATCTATTACGATGAGTTATTTTGTTCATAAAGGTAGTCTCTATTAGCTGAAGCGACATAAAGCCAAGGCTTCACTCGAGGATGGCTGATTAGCAGGAAAGTTGCAAAGCCAGGGCTGGTAACATGGTGGAATAACACTATGAGCATGAGAAAGCTATCCCCACTACCCCCACCCTGCCTGCCAACCATTTGGGTTACACAGGATTTTGGTCAAATCCATGACTAAGCATGATAAATAAAACGTAGTTTTGGAAGAGTGGCTAAAATATCAAAGTTCAGACTCTTAAAATTTCATGAGCACTATTGTGGCTTTTGCTATATGTGTGACTTTTATGATGATGCCATTTCTTTGTTTCCCTCTTTTTCCAGCAATGTGCACTAGTCTGATTACTATTTAGTATCTGTCTATTTTCTGTGCCCTTCTTCCTTCTCCCAGCTCTACAGCTCACGTCTTTCCTATCAGCCCTTTGCTACTCTTGGTGGTGGTTCAGCTGACCTAGCCTGTTGCCCAGCAGCCTTAACTGCTGGTATAAATACTGCTCATCCACATCAGGTAAATCAAAGATTCATGCTTGAATAGAATCAACATTGCTTGAACCAGAGACTCACTTAAACCAATGTAATCTACTGTATTTAAAAAGTACCACAACTTCAAAAACAGAAAAAAAAATCATAATTGAATATAACCCCAACCAACAGCCTTTGCTTATGTCAATTAAAAAGCAGTAAACAAAACATGATTGAACCTTGATAATGTTGAAATCTTGTTGCTGTTTGCTTCGGAGATAACTTTCTAAATTAAACACCAAATACTCAAAATTGCATAGAAACATGGTCTCAGCCCCTTTCCATTTGTATTTTAGGATAATTAGCAAGAGAACAGAGGGAAGAGAACTGTGCAGTGCCTGAAAGGCTAATGGGAGCAGATTCATGGTAACTTTAAAAAAGAATTGGACATAGACTTAAAGAGGAAAAGTTTGCATTGCTGATGAGTAATGATGGAGGTGTGGAGCGAGTCTGAAGCTCTTTCAAAGAGCTTGCACATAGGCTGAATGGCTACCTGTGTTGTATGGTTTTATAAACTTGCTTAGCTAGAGAAACTTGCCGAGGCCTCAGTAAAACAGACTCTTATCTCAATGGATGCAAAGTTTTCTTTTGTTGAAGCCCTTGAAGTTATTTTTGTGAAATTATGATACTTCCTTATCGTTTCTTCTGTATGACCCTACTCTCTCATTCCTTTATATGTGTTAAATATCTTTATGCAGCATTACAATGCAAAGATACACATATAAAAACAGAAGTTAGTGTCTTCTACAGAGGAGAGGAATTATTTAGAATATTATACAATGTCTGGTGATTTTGTTAATGTATACATCCAACAGCAACAAAAAAAGTCAAGCATTCGATTCAGTGTAGTTACTGATTTAAAGCATTCCCCCATTGTACATTGAAAAAATCCGAGACTACTTCCCCCCCATTCATTTTAGCAAAGTGAAGACCTGAATATAAAAGTTGAAACATCACTTTATAATCACGTCTACTTCTTCACTTAAATTAATAAACAGAGAAAAATGTATATAGCACAGTTGAATGACTTTTTGAGTACGTTTACAATGCCTTACTCTCATGGAGACCAGCCATGATAAATATCGATCTGTCTGTTTCCCAGAATAGCTGAATCGATATCAATAAGGCTGTGATTTTACATTTAACCAGAAACTAATGTAGACCAGTTCAAACCACAATACAAAGCAAACATTTAGGAACAAATGACTCCGCATTGGATTTGAAACCAATTTAAATTCATAGTCCCATTGATTTCCACGGGGTTTCTCCTGTACGGTTCACCGTCAGCACTATCACAAACTCATGGAAAATTGGACACAAGTTGGAGCTTTCATAAGAGTAATGAATTTGAATTTTTAAAATCTCTATTTATATATAAATATATATTCTATATACCAAATGAAATAGTACTGTTTTTAAACTTTTCTTTCTCTTTAAGTAGACCTTTTGATAGCTTAGCAGCATCAAAACAACTTGCAAATGCAGTACCAATAGAGTTTCACCAATTTATGCTTATAATTCCAATCAAGTACGCCCAAATAATTATTTCAAAATATTGAGCACAACACATTGGAATAGCTAAGTTTAGTTTGGACTTCGCAATCATTGCTGATTTTCATGACATCTTTACTGCCTTGTACCCAAATGAATGTGATTGCAATCGAGCATGATATACAAATCTATGCTCAGTGCTTCTACACAATTATTTCACTCTTAGATTATACATACATGCAATATTTCAAGTTGACATGCCCACTGTCTTACTGTCTCCTTTCAGGATCTTTTGCTTTCAGTGTATATAATGTGCATGGTTAACTATTTATCCTTGAATGATACAAGGGGCCAGGTTGCATGAGTTGGATGAATTTCAGGTGGGTGAGTGCAGGAGGGAATTGAGCCCACGCTGCACTCAGACACGGATCAGGGGCTGCTGAGTGCCAAGGCAGGGGAAAAAGGCCTGTCCCATTCATTTCCTTAAATTATAGGTGCTCATCTCCAGCACCCCTTCATAGGGCATAATCTCAGAATAAGAGGTCAGCCATTTAAGACAGGAAGAATTTCTTCTCTCAGATAGTAGTGAATCTGTAGGATTCTTTACTGCAAAGAGCTGTGGAGGCTGGGTCGTTGAATGTGTCCAAGGCTGAGATGGACAGATTTTTTATCAGTAAAGGAATCAGGGATTATGAGGGTAAGGCAGGAAGGTGGAATCATAGAAACCCTACAGTGCAGAGAGAGGCCATTTGGCCCATCAATCTGCACCGACCACAATCCCACCCAGGTCCTACCCCCATATCCCTACATATTCACCCACTAATCCCTCTAACCTACGCATCTCAGGACACTAAGGGGCAATTTTAGCATGGCCAATCAACCTAACCCGCACATCTTTGGACTGTGGGAGGAAACCAGAGCACCCGGAGGAAACCCACGCAGACACGAGGAGAATGTGCAAACTCCACACAGACAGTGACCCAAGCCGGGAATCGAACCCAGGTCCCTGGAGCTGTGAAGCAGCACTGTGCTACCGTGCCGCCCCGTGGAGTTGAGGATTATATCAGATTAGTCATATCTCGTTGAATAGCAGTGTAGGCTCGATGGACTGAATGGTCTACTTATGCTCCTACATCTTATTGTTTTGTGTCATCCTCTCTATAGCTACAACAAACACACACATACTACCAGACACACAGATCACTGTGACCTGTGATATGTTTTATCAATCACTTTTTGAAATCTAATTTCTACTCCGTGGTCTTGAGCATGACAACTTTAAAATGTACATGTCAGAACAGATCTGTGTTTTCACGTGTTGAAGGTTAGAAAAAAGAAAATGGATTCGCAAATGTAGGGGGAACTGAACAGTCATAAAGTAGAAGGCAGTCTTGATGCTTGAATGCTCCTTAAAAGGCACAACTTAAATTCACTTGCACAACAATATTTTTTACATACTTTCTGGGACTCCTTCGGAATCAGCTTTCATAAACATAAGTATTCAGTTCCCCAACAGGATTTAAAGCCCCCCGAAACATATCTGTGTCATTTCACCCCCTTTGTCACTGTGACTTGAGCATATATTTTGCCTCACTTCTATTTGAAGGCGAATGCAGCAAAATGGGACAGGAGGATAAATTTGTAGTTTGACATGCTACTTTTAAAACAAAAAAATAATGTTGTTGTTCTACAGTAGATTTTACATCAGATAAAAATCTAATAACAGCACTTGAAGCCCCTCCACTCATCATCAACTATTCATAATTTTGAAGCTACGATCGCCTTGCCATAAGATTTTTTATTGTCAGAATTGACCATTCGCCACTGTGCCTGCTACTCCTGCCTCTTTAGAAAATGTCGGTCCCCACTGTAATATTATGCTCACCCCTTGAAAACTCTTCTTCCACAGAGGATGATGATTTGAATTCCCTGCATACAGAACTCATGACTGCTTAACTGTCTAATCAGCACATCACACAATTCTCAATCACATTGAAGGGTCATCATTTTGCACTTGAGCAACAGAGGAGCTACTAGTGTTAGTTATTCATAACAACGAAAATAACTTGCATTTATATTGCACCTTTAACATAGTAAAGCACTTCATGAGAATTTTGTCAAACAAAATTTTGTCACCAAGCCTGATATGGTGATATTAAGGCAGATGTCCAAAAGCCTGATCATAGAGGAAGAAGCGAAAATGGTAGAAAGAGTGGTGGAGAGGCGATGATGTTTAGAGAGGTGAGACCTTGGCAGCTGATATCATTCACGCCTGCTTCAAACGGTGAATCAGCCCACTAAAGATATTGTCTTCTCTGCAGTGTGTGGCAATATATATAAATGAGAAACGGATTCAAAAAAATTAGTTTCAAACTAACATTTCTTCATGTATGTTTTCGATTAAGAAGGATGGAATTGTTCTATCAAATTAATAAATTAGTCCATTTGCAATTGAAAGAATGTACAAATTACAGCATTGTGACATAATGTGTACTCATTCAAATGAGCCAAGCAGCCCTGTCTTGCTAGTGCCAAGGGCACTAATAAAAACATATAGTGCAACTTTGTTAATTGAGATGGCCATTTGCAATTTGTGCTGCACAACATATTGCCAATGTGTTTTAACTGTGATATTTCAAATGTCAAATAACTAAATACAGAGTTGGTGCAGACTCGATGGGCCGGATGGCCTCTTTCTGCACTCTAGGAATTCTATGGTTATATTCACTGCATAGATTTCCCAAAATACATGTACCTTGGTAGGAGTGGATAAAGATGTGCATAATTGACTTCCTGAAGACTTGTGTGTCACAATGACTTGAATATGAAATGTTAGAAGTAAACATTTCAAAATAATCAATTGGTTGACTTATGTCTACGTCCTAACTGTTCTGGACAATAAAAAACATAGTCACCAGAAAGTAACTGGAAGAATTCAGTACCCATATGGATAGAGTTGAAGGTTTTGAGTACAATTCCTAGTTCTAATTGAGTTGGCTGTACTCGCCCTATCCAAAAACTGGTATGTTAGAGTTTCTGGCTGACTGGCAAGGAGTACTAAATCAGCCACTTAGCCTGGGGAGCAAGCAGCTCCTGCCTCCACTTCACTGCTAAGTTTCCTGACAGCTGGAATATCTGTGCAGCACAAGTTAATTTCAAATCAGGCTCCCAGTTTTACTGTAGGAGTCCAGTTTAAATCTGTTAATAAGCACCTTGCCTCTCCACAGTGGAATATTTGAACGCCCCAATATTTGCCAGCATAAAAATATTGTGTTGAATTGTGCACATTTGGCATTTTAAACCCAACCCTTCTGCCATCCTGGGAGTTTAATATCGAGATTATGGGCAGGACTTTACAGCCTCGCTTGACCCAAGACCGGAAAATCCCACCCGAAGCCAACAGACATTCCCATTTCTGCCCCTTGCCCACTCCGATTCCTGTGGAGGGCGGGGCGGTAGAATTCTGGTGTATATGTTTGCAGTCTGCCCCCACCTCCCCTGTATGTTATTCCTCCCTCTTTAGATATCTTTGTGCTCCTTAGTGACTAAGAAGACGAGGTATCCCTCCATTAACTGGGATTCTATTGTCCATTAATTGAACAATGAAGTTTCCCTGCTCTTCCTCCCTGTCCCCAATTCCCCCAATATCTGCATATTGCTTCCCCAAATTGTGCAACCAAAATAGAGACCCTCACTGTGAAATTAAATCCAAGGTGTACCAACACACTATGACCAATTCTGCGTGTTATCATTAGTGGAATAAAGTATTCAAGGCAAGAATTCAAACTTGCATACAGCTAATTGTTTGAATAATCCTTATTTGTAATTCTATATTACTACAACAGCATTGTGCTTCAGTCTAATGCTCAAACAATATATTGTAACTGGAAATTAGTTAAAGCTTCCATAGTTAATTATTTGTTTTCAAATCTTGCCTATTTTTATCCTAGATGATAGTTCCTAGTAAAGAAGGAGGTATACCTGTTTTGCCTCTACATCCTGCTCCTGGTACCCAGGCTGACCATGATAGGGTCCCTCCCTGTAATTCGACAGATATGAATCAACACGTGGCAGCAACACCTTCTAGCAGGTACTTTTAGAATGAGCATCGCTTCTCGGCCTTTTGGCTAAGATCAAGTGTAGTATGGATTGGATGCTGCACTTGGTTGAGGTCATTGGGTTACATTGAAGCTTCATATGTTTCATATGAAGCTATTTTTAAAAGCGGCATCTCGGCCTTTTGGCTAAGATGCAAATGAGCTCAAGTCTTGGAGGAGGAACCTCCCCCTTCTCCAATCAGCTTGGCTCATGTAGATCAGGCCCAGGACAGGGTGGTTTGGTCGCTCGCCCTGTCTTGTCAGCCTGGATCTGAAATGTCTCAACTTGTTGAGACTCTGAATTGGATTTGATTTGATTGAATTGGAAAAGTATTTTTTTAAAAATTCTGATTGATTGAGGAGATGCTTATAGAATTCTGCATAACTGAAATCAAATTTGTAAAGGTGCGAAACCCTGATTGAAACTTGGCAGGCAAATCCTTGGGCCTGGATCAGTATAAAGTATAATGAGCACCAAACTAGGGAAACTACATTTAAATCTGGCTGCCTCTCTATTTCCATTAGCTAATAGGGCCCTTCAGCTAAAGCTACTCCCAGATCAGTCCCATGAAATAATATCACAAACTTTAAGATAACTTATTTCAAGCCAATGTGAAACGGAATAACTGTGATTTAGGTGTAGAGCTGCACACTTGACCTACAGATCTAGCATGATTAAATTTATTCCCCATCTTACATAATTCATTTATAAGTTGTCCACAATGAAAATGATTGTAAATTAATTCACAAATATTTTGGTGTTATTGTTTACAGCAGTACAACTGTTTTTTTTAGTGTTTTAACTATTTCAACAAATTGAAGTGAAATCAGTCCTCTCAGAGTAGCTGATTTAGAGGCGGAGAGATTGCCTGACCATTCTTTCAGATTCTGTTCGTGGAATGTGTTTAAAAATATTTTTCTCCAAATTGTTAGATAATATCTTGCATTGAGCTCTTGGTCCTTTATTGAAATGGTTACATCTGTCATAGCATCATCACTCTGATGTACTCTTGAACCCAGATCAAATAAAGACTAAACTAAAGTCTGTTCTTTCCCTCTGTGCCAGAGGCAAAAGCTTTAAGGAAAATAAATACACACCGCCTCAATTTTGCTCTCTGGGTTCAAGTCTCCACTGCAGAATAACCTAAAAATTGAAAGTTTGTCAAACTTGATTAGACCAATGGAAAATTGATGCTTTTATTTTCAAATACATTTACTTTCATGGTGAGAGGCATTTATAATGTATTCAACAGGTAGCAAGACTTGATTAGCTGTTAAGACTCGCATTCCAACCATTATCTTGTAATTGAGTTTGTGTCTATATATGCCCTGTTCTTGAAACAAATCCTACACTTACCTGATGAAGGAGCAGCGCTCCGAAAGCTTGTGCTGCCAAATTAATCTGTTGGACTTTAACCTGGTGTTGTGAGACTACTTACTTCAATCTGTTCAACACCTGATCTGGTATGAGGAGGGAGTTCCAGTCACCCAAACTGAAATTTCTCATCTAGATGAACACAAGAAAATAGCAATTACACCATTGACAAACATATTTCACACATGTACTGATCGGTTTTCCCTCTTTTTGCTTTTAAAGTGGTGAAACAGAATTGTTATCAAAGAGCAGTGAAGGGAAGAGTGGAACGCCACAAGATGCACTAGAGACCACCTTTACCAGGAAAGTGGGAGCATTTGTTAACAAATCAGCCAATCAGGTATGATTCTAAGCAGTAGCATTTCCAGTCAAATAGTTTGTCTCCTCTGAACACCAGATTATCAACACATTTCTCTATATTAGGAATCAGTCCTGTAGGTTTAAGTGTTATGACATTGCTTCGCCAGATAATTTATGAACTTCCCATGACTTTTTTTATCTCAAATTTACATACTCATTATGACACAGTGGTTAGCACTGCTGCCTCACAGCGTCAGGGACCCAGGTTCGATTCCGGCCTTGGATGACTGTCTGCATGGAGTTTGCACGTTCTCCCCATGTCTGCGTGGGTTTCCTCCGGGTGTTCCAGTTTCCTCCCACACTCCAAAGATGTGCGGGCTAGGTTGATTGGCCATGCTAAATTGCCCCTTGGTGTTGGGGTAATAGGGTAAATACGTGGTGTTGAGGGGATAGTGTCTGGGTGGGATTGTTGTCGGTGCAGGCTCGATGGGCCAAATGCACTGTAGGGATTCTATGATCAATTCTGCTGTTTTGGTCACTTTTTTCAAACCCTCCCTCTTTTTACACAAATACATATTGTGTTGTAATGTGAAAGTTTCATCACTGTGATCTTCAAGTGATCGCTGGTGTGTGAACATAAGAACATAATGCTGCAGAAAGATACCAGCTGGTCTACCAGGCACAGTCCATACTGTCATAGTGTAATTTATGCACACCATGCCCCCATCACCATTCAAGTTAACTTGGGGGAAAGGAACTCTGGTAAATTCATCTCTGGTTCTCAAACAAGCTGCAGCAGACTACATTGACTGGAATGCATCTGTCACCTCCTGGCAAACCCCTTTCCCCTACCTCACTGTATTTACATTCTATGTCCGGTTATGTTGGCCACATTCAGCAGCTCATCCAGCTCCCGTTTGAATGTTTGTAGTAAATCTGTACCATTACATTTGTTGGCAGCTTCTTTCAGAGGTCAACGACTTTCTTCAAAGAGAAATAACATGCAAACTAATTCTGTACTTATGAAACTTGTACCATGGGGCGGCACGATGGCACAGTGGTTAGCACTGCTGCCTCATAGCGCCAGGGACCCGGGTTCAATTCCTGGCTTGGGTCATTGTCTGTGCGGAATCTGCACATTTTCCCCGTGTCTGCATGGGTTTCCTCCAGGTGCTCCAGTTTCACAGTCCAAAAGATGTGTCGGTTAGGTGTATTGACCATGCGGAATTCTCCCTTAGTGTACCTGAACAGGCGCTGGACTGTGGCGATTCAGGGATTTTCACAGTAACTTCATTGCAGTGTTAATGTAAGCCTACTAATAAATAAATGTCACTAATAAATAAATGTTGCCTAATTCTGATTTATCTGGTTCAAACAACTCATCCATTTTAACTGAATCTCATCCTTACTTTATTTTTAAAGACCTCAATTTATCTTTCCGAGTTCAAAACTTCAATTCTCTCTAAGCCCATCATGATAATAAGGTTATTATCGAGTGGCCTACACTGAAATTTTTCTTGGAACTCTATGTCACCTGTCATGTGAGAGGGCAAATCTGAACACAGTACGGTAAAGTCCAGCCATTTGCAAGGGTCATGTACCTGTGAAACAGGGAAGCAGCAAAATCATGAACACACTCTGACGGCTGTTCACGAACAATGAACATGCTTTTCAATGAGACACAATTAGATAGATAGGTTCCAGCAATGCAAGGGCACTATTGGTTTGTGCACTCTACAGCAAACCGTGGTGCAGTACCTGTATACAACAGACGAGGGAGTCTCTGAGCAATACCTCTGTGAAGATTTCAAAATTGAACAGAGCAGTTACTGCAGCTCTGGAACAGGAGACTCAGACAGTTGGAGTTAACCTCTCTCTTATGGCTGCATCTTCCTAGAGAAAGGGAGAAGAAAACGTAGACGAGTGAATGGCCCTTATACCTCTTTATATCATCTTCTAACTTGCCTACAGTTTCCCAACATTTTAATTCAGATCATTGATGAACCAAAGAACATGAAGTCTTACAACAAAACTCAATATTTTTACACGAGTAACTAGCCCCAGAGCACTTCAGAAGATAAATATCAAACAAAATTTGAAACCATGCTACATAATGAGACATTAGGACAGGTAACCTGGTCAGCGAGATAGGGTTGAAGGAGTATGTTAGAGGAGGAGAGGGGGTGTAACAAAGCAAAGAGATTTAGGGAGGGAATTTCAGAATTTGGAACCTCGGCAATGGAAGGCATGGCCACGAATAGTAGAGCAATTAAAATCAGGAATATGCAAGAGGCCAGAATGAGTGGAGGTTAGATTTCAAAGGGCTAGAGGTGGTTAAAGAGATAGGGAGGGGAATTGTCATGGAAGGATTTATAAACAAGGGTGAGAATTTTAAAATTGAGTTGCTGTTGGACCAGGAGCCAGTGTAAGCCAACAAACACACGGATGATGAGTGAACAGAACTTAGTACGAGTTAAGATCCAGGCAGCAGATTTTTGCATGTCTATGAAAGTTGGGAAATAGGAGGCTGACCAGAAGAGCATTGGAATAGTCCATTTTTTGAGGTAACAAAAGGCATCGGTGAGAGTTTTAGAAGCAAATGAGCAGTGGTAGGGTTGAAGAAGGGCAAAGTTACAGATGTAACAGTTGGCTGTTTTGGTGATGGAGCAGATGATGTGGTTAGAAGCTCATCTTGGGATCAAGTAGAATTCAAGGATTCAAATGGTCTGGTTCAATCTCAAAGTGACCACACAGAGGGATGGAATCAGTTGTGGAAAAGGAGTTTGTGACAGAAAACAACGACCTTAGTCTTTCCAGTACTTAATTGGGGAAAATTTCTGTTCATTCAACATCGGATGTCAACAAGTGGTGTAACAAATGAGAGAGAGTGAAGGGGTCGAAAGAGTTGGTGATAAGGTAACAGCATGTGGAACCTGATATGTTTTTGCATGATGTTACTGAGGGGTTAGCATATAGATGGGAAATAGGAGGGGACCAAGGATAGATCCTTGGGACACTTCAGAGGAAATGGAACAGGAATGGCAAGAGGAGACATTGCGGGTGGCCACAACAAGACAGGAAAGAATAGAACTAGATAAGGGCTGTCTCACACAATTGGATGGTGAAGGAAAGATGCTGGGGGAAAGAAACAAAGGCTGCTGATGGGCCAAGAGGACAAGGAGGAATATTTTGCTGCTGTTACATAGGCTGTCATTTGTGACTTTGAGCTTTTCAGTGCTGTGGCACTAGGGACCTCCCCTGTTAGAAACAATACCATTTAATCGCTATCTTCTGTCTACAAGATGTAACTAATACTTTATTCAACCCAAAAGCAGCCCACTAATTGCACAGTATTCAACTGTATTTAGTAGCCTTCTGTGAGTTTTTACAAGAATCTATTATTACAACCCCAGTTCACTGTCTTTTTATCTGCGCTGATTGTAACTTTCAATTCCAATAGATTTGATTTTGTAACATTCTTAAGAAGCTGCTTATCTGTTCAGATTGACTGAATGCAGTAATGTTTGTACTGAGGATATTGAGTATAGGGAAATTGCATTTATTGGCATTGTCATTATGCACAGGAGGACATTAAGCCCATCAAGTCTGTGCCAGTTCTGCATGGAGCAATTCCAGTCAGTCCCACTTCCCCACTCTAGCCCCATAGTCCTGCTTGTTTATTTCCTTTAAGTGCCCATCCAGTTTCCTTTTGAAATCATTGATCATCTTCACTTTCTCATGAGCAGCAAATTTAAGGTCATTACTACTCGCTGTGTAAAATAAGTCCTTCCATATGTTTCCTTGCAGCTTTTGTCCAAAAGCTTAAATGTGTTCCCTAGTCCTTGCCTACTAGGGAACACAGTTCCCTATCCAAACGTGTCGTAATCTTGTACACCTCTATTAAATCTCCTCTGCCCCAAAGATAACAATCCCATCATCACCAACCTAATTTTTCTACTAAAATGATTCCCTGAAACCACTCGGGTAATTTGCAACTTCTCAAAGGCCCTTCCATTCTAGCACTAGGCGCAATACTCTAGTTGTGACCTAACCAGAGTTTGATAAAGGTTCATCATAACCTCCTTGCTTGTGATTCAGTTCCTTTATTTATGCGACCCCACATCCCATAACCACTCTTCATAGCTTCAGTCACCTTCAAGATCTATGCACATGCATGCCGGTCTCTCTATCCCTGTACTCTTTAAAATTGTGCCTTTAGTCTACATTGCCTTTCCCGATCCTTACTGCCAAAATGCATTCCCTCACACTCCTCTGCATTCAATTCCGTCTGACATTTATTTGCTGTCCATTCTGCGAGCTTATCTATGTCCTGTTACAGTTGATTGGTGTCGTTGTCTTTGTTTGCCACTCTTCCAAGTTTGGTATCATTGGCAAATTTGGAAATGTTACTGTGTTCCAAAATTAAAACAAAAACTGTGGTCCTAGCACTGACCCACTGGGAGCACCACTATCTACCATCATGCAGTCTGAAAAATAACTATTTACCACGACTTGCTGTTTTCTGCCCTTGAGCCAATTTTGCCAATTGACCCTCCTATTCCATGAGACACAATTGCATTAACCTGCCTTTTATGTGCTTTCTCTCCATTGCATTTCTTTCATCAACCTTTGCTGTTACTACAAAAAAATCAATTAGATTAGCCAAACACCATGTACCTTTTGTAATCCATGCTGGCTCTCCTTAATTAACTCAAATTGATCCAAGTGCCTGTTGATTTTGCCCTGCCACCATCTTGAATAAGGATGCTGCTCCCCAGTTCTCTGGTACCTCCCCTGTATTTAGGGAAAACTGGAAGCTTATGGCAAGCCCTTCTGCTTCCTCAACCTCCACTTCCTTAAGCAACTTGGAATTCAAGTCATCTGGACCAGGTGACTACCCCACTCTGAGCCTTTTCAGCACCACCTGCCTCATGATTTTACCCCATCTATTACCTCTACCATGTTAGCACAAAGCTTTGTTGAATAATTTACCTCACAGTCAGGTGATGTTTGAAGTCAAATAAAAATGTGGATTATAACATTCATTATATATTTTTGTTACTTTCCTGCATTAAATTACTACATCTGTTCTTCAAACAAATCCCATTCTGTGTCCAATTTTCTACAGGTCATTGCTGCCAATATGGATTTACCATTTGCTGTTTTTGCACCAAAAATTGTTGAATCTGAGGACACAGATGTCATGGTGAGTCTGCCTGAGAAAATTATGGCCCATCTTAGGAAACTGGAACATAAGAGCAGGCATAGTTTTTTTTCCACCATTCAATTAGATATTGTCTGATCATCTACCTCAACGCACCTTTTTGCACTGTTCCTATATCCTTTGATGTCATTAGTATCCAGAAATCTCACAGTCCACTGAGTGGAAAATTCCAAAGATTCACCACCCTCTTGAGGAGAAATTCTTCCTAATCTCCATCTTAAATGGTCTGTCCCTTATTCTGAGACTGTGTCCCTTGGTTCGAGACTCGCCAACCAGGAGAAACGTCTTATCTACAGCTACCTTGTCACGCCCTGTAAAAAATTTTGTAAGTTTCAGAAAGAATTTTAAGTGACTTTGGTGTCTACATTGTATTTTGTTAACATAGTGGAAAAAATATCACCTTGAAAATGAAACCGGTTAACTAGTTTTCTAAAGTTTATTCTTTCATGGGATGTGGGTATCACAAACAAGGCCAACATTTGTTGCCCGTTTAATTGCTCTTGAACTGAGTGGCTTGCTAGGCTATTTCTGAGGGGGTTAAGAGCTAATCACACTGCTGTGAATCACCAAGATGGCAGACTTCCTTCCCTAAAGGAAGCTAAAGAATCAGATTGTTTTTTAGGGCAAACAGTGATGGTCACCATCACTTGTCAGATAATGTAAATCATGCATTGAATAAGATCAGAGACATGGGAGCGACGTAGTCTAAAGGATTAATGTTAAATATGTAAATAAATGGTCTACATCATCAGTGTTATACGATCACATGACAACAGAGTATGCAGAGAGATGTGAAGTCATGTGCTAAGCCTTATACTGTACATAGTTGAATGTTCAAAAAAAGGTAAAGTTTACCAACAGCCTCCAGCAGTCTATCAATCCTTACCAAGGGCACACCAAGACCCACAACGATGATAACAAGATTTCTGAGACCACATTTTAATTCCAGAATTATTAATTTAGTTTAAATTTCACCAGCTACACTGATGTGATTTGAGCCTGTGTTTCCAGAGCATTTACCCGAGCCTCTGGATTAATAGTCCAGTGACATCACGCTAAGTCACCATCTTCCCAATTGCTATTGCCTGGTCAAACCAGTGAGCAAAGGCTTCAGTTTAGTTCATGGGAATGTGATTACCTCCCAGGTCACTATTGCAGATGTCTAGTGGCTTGCAGACTTAGATTCACTAGGACTTACCTAAATTACGATCAATCCTTTCTAACTTTGCATTTTATTTACTTTCTGACCTATGTATAAACACTTTGGGGCAATCTTACCAAAAGAATTCTCAGTCCAGGATGGGTATGTAAACAGGAGAGTTTCTGATCCGTTTTTGGTCGAGTTTAAATCTGCTATCCTATGCACTTAGAGTGAAAAAAATGCTCAGAAACAGTTTCTCATCTGTCGGGGAGGGGGTGGAGCTTAAATCACCCAAACACTGGCTGGGAGCAGCCAGTGGACGAAATTGGACGAAATTGCACATATGCAGGTCCCTAGCAGCAGAGGTCTGTCACTCAGCCTCTGCTACTCTCCGGGCAGACTCGATGGCCTCCCATTCTACTGTGAGGCCATCATGACTGATCTTTGTTGCTGGGGACTCGCTGTGATTCTCGCCAGACAGAACCTCTCCTGGCAAGACCACAGAGGCAAGTGAGCCCAGACGATACCGTCCTGGGCTCATTAAATCTATGCGGAATAAGATTTAAATATTATTGAAATAAATTATTCAGCCGCATGCCAGAAATGGGCGCAAGGCTTATCACATTGGATATCCCGTGTTGTTAAGATCACGAGAGGCCAGAAATTGGGTCTGAACCTAATTTCTTGGCTGTCATGCGATCTTTCCGTTTTGCTCTGCACGTTGGCCTGCAGGGCGCAACAGTAAGATCGCCTCCTTCAAGTCAACAAAACAAAGAATGCTTCCTCTGCAACTGCCTCAAGCCAGTGATGTTAGAATATAGTTTTGTCTTACCAAAATGTTTCACTATATCTTAAGTTTGCAAGAAATGTTCCAATATGCCAAGTTATTACTGTAAGGGTGTACAAGCTGTTCCCAGACCTCTTCTCGTGGTGCAGTGTCTTTTGCTGTCTGGAGAAGTGTGAAATTAGCCCCTAGTATCCTTGACTACTGCTGTCCACAATCTCCTGAAAATCAGATATGAAATCTAGCATTCACTACATGCCAGGTAATAACCACACCCACATGTCACTCAGATGCAGCATCTTAGTGTCCCATCTGGCTGTCACCCAGGTTCTTACTTTTGTTGGACAATTTGCCTAAATGCGACTGATAATCTATTATATCTAAGTTGGTGGTATCTTTCCATTTTATTAATTCAGGTAAATCCACCAGATTCCCCTACCCCAGAATCGCCTCTGCATGCCAGTCTTCATTCAGACCAGTCCAGTGGGAGCAGTGGCCTCACACAGGATGAATTTGTTATGGTGGAACTAGTAAGTCATTTACATATGGCATTTTGGGGAACTGTTGTTAATAATTCATTTGATATAACATGTCACATTACCCACATTGTAAAATTATATGAATATTTCTGCAGGTGTTAAATTTTGAGCCTTCTGAAAATTATACAACAAAAAAGAAAGTCATTTGGCCCATCATGCCTGAATCAATAAAAATGTTTTTGTTATTTTTGTTTTAATATTTGTGGTTCAATATTGTTTTCACTGGTCCAACACCATCTGTGAGAAGGCAATAAACCAACTGCAAAAAGGAATGCCTATTCCTTCAATGATTTATCCAGTGAGGTCAGTAAGGGCGGCACGGTAGCACAGTGGTTAGCACTGCTGCTTCACAGCTCCAGGGACCTGGGTTCGATTCCCGGCTTGGGTCGCTGTCTGTGTGGAGTTTGCACATTCTCCTCGTGTCTGTGTGGGTTTCCTCCGGGTGCTCCGGTTTCCTCCCACAGTCCAAAGATGTGCGGGTTAGGTTGATTGGCCATGCTAAAAATTGCCCTTAGTGTCCTGAGATGCGTAGGTTAGAAGGATTAGTGGGTAAAATATGTAGGGATATGGGGGTAGGGCCTGGGTCGGATTGTGGTCGGTGCAGACTCGATGGGCCAAATGGCTTCTTTCTGTACTGTCGGGTTTCTATGATTCTATGAGGAGGATCTCCAGTTTGATTCCCAGATCTTAAGTGACTTGATATGGGCACTTCAATTTACCTCTTGTGTTGGGGAGCTAAATAAGCTGTGGTTCCAGCTCCTGATTATTATCCAGTGTCCCTGCTGAAATTGTGCAACCATAAGAGTTCAGCCAAGAGCCAGATTAGGTATATCTGTGATTCACAGTGGGATTGAATAAATAACAAATAAGTGATCACCACAACTGGACAGCATCCAAGATCCATAGAACCATGCCCTGGCGAGATAAAGTGACAAATAGGAAAGTGAGTTTTTACAAAATGGGCAAGTGGAAAGGTATTGGCCTTGTGGAGACTCAATCATTGCTGCACGTACATAAGTTGTTCAGATCGATGCCTTACTGATTGTTTAAAGTGTCCATCTAGTTAATGAATCTTTTTGAATAAAATTTTCAACACCCACCTTCCCAGAGAATGTTTATTCATCAATCGCCATCTTTCCCTGTTAACATGCCTAAGATTGGAACTTGCCTTAATGAGAATTACAAGCTAAAATCCCATCCTATCCCGACATTCCATGATGCAGTGTATTGAAAGTACTACTTGAGCTGTACAGATTTTTGATATCTCTTGTAACATATTCTGATCAGATTGAGAAACGGGAAAGAGATTAAAAAGCATGTGCTGTTCAACACAACAGATTTGTTCTTTACACAGACATTGTAAATGACCATGTATGCACTGTACATTCTAGTTAACCTTCTGAATGAAACTTTTGCACAGATGCTCCCTGAATCTCAAGATCAACACAGAGATGTTCCTGGCCTCCACAGCCCTATAGCATTCCTCACATTTAAAAAACACGGAAGAAAGGGAATAAATCAGTGTAGAAAATTGGGAAGGCAAAAGCAGTCATAGTGGGGTTTTTAGAAAGCTATGAAAGCAGAACATAAAGTTTATTTTAAATCATAAATATTCTACGCTCTAATCCATATCTATGTTTTTTAGTTCTGGATCTTAAATATTCGAAGAGTTTCTTTGTATTTATTTTCCCATCTCTTCATAATCTTAAACATCTCTATTGATTCGCCCCTTAAATCTCCTTTGTTCTGCTTAAAACGCAGCCTATTTTCGAAGCCTTTTGTAATTATGTTTTCTTTTATCAGCTTGCATCTGAACAAATCTGTGCTGTGCCTTCTCTATTTTTTAACATCATTTCTATAGTTTGGAGACTAAAACTACAGATAATACAGTAAAGGTTTATGTAGATGTACCATTACCCCTCAGCTTTATATTCTATACTCTTACTGTAAAACCTAAAATGTCATCTTTTTTTCCTACTTGGTTTATTCACTTGAGATGCTGCTTTTAATGTCTTGTGAACCTGAATTCAAATCAGGTTCACAGCACCTTCCACAGTACCTATCAAGTACTCTTCCACAGCACAATGGCAAAACAAACAGCCCTGTCGACCCTCAAATTCCTCCTTACTAACATCTGGGGGCTCGTGCCAAATTGGGAGAGCTGTCTCACAGACTAGTCAAGCAACAGCCTGACATAGTCATCCTCACGGAATCATACCACACAGGTAATATCCCAGACACGACCATTACCATCCCTGGATATGTCCTGTCCCACTGGCAGGACAGACCCAGCAGTGGCACAGTGGTGTATAGTCAGGAGGGAGTTGCCTTGGGAGTCCTCAACATTGACTCTGGACCCCATGAAGTCTCATGGCTTCAGGTTAAACATGGGCAAGGAAAGCTCTTCCTGGTTACCACGTACCGACCTCCTTCGGATGATGAATCAGTATTCCTCCACATTGAACAAGACTTGGAGAAAGCACTGAGGGTGGCAAGGGTGCAAAATGTGCTCTGGGTGGGGGATTTCAATGCCCACCACCAAGAGTGGCTCAGCAACAGCACTACTGATCGAGCTGGGTGGGTCCTAAAGGATAGAACTGCTAGACTGGGTCTGCGGCAGGTAGTGAAGGAACCAAAAAGGAGGGAAAAACATACTTGACCTCATCCTTACCAATCTGCCAACTGCAGATGCATTTGTCCACGACAATATCGGTAAGAGTGACCAGCACACAGTCCTTGTGGAGCCAAAGTCCCGCCCATTGAGAATGACCTCCATCGTGTTGTGTGCACTATCAGCATGCTAAATGGGACAGACTTCAAACAGATCTAACAACTCAAGACTGGGCATCCATGAGGCACTGTGGGGTAGCACAGGCAGCAGAACTGTACTCCAGCACAGTCTGCAACCTAATGGCCCAGCATATCCCCCACTCAACCATTACCATCAAACCAGGGGATTAACACTGGTTCAATGGAGAATGCAGGAGGGCATGCCAGGCGCAGCTCCAGGCATACCTAAAGACGAGGTGTCAACCTAGTAAAGCTACCAAACAGGACTGCTTGCATGTCAAAGAGCATAAACGGCAAGCGATAGACCGAGCTAAGCGATCCCACAACCAATGGATCATATCCAAACTCTGCAGTCCTGCCACATCCAGTCAGGAATGGTGGTGGGCAATTGAGCAACTCACTGGAGGAGAGGCCCCACAAACATCTCCATACTCAGTGAAGGAGGAGCCCCGCACATCAGTGCAAAAGATAAGGCTGAAGTATTCACAGCAATCTTTAGCCAGAAGTGCCGAATGGATGATCCATCTCGGTCTCCTCCAGTGGTCCCCAACATCACAGATGCCAGTCTCCACCCAATTCGATTCGCTCCACGTTAAAGCCACATGTTGGGAACTTAGAATTTTTGGGAGAATCCCGGCCCGTGTAATGTTATAATGCAACTAACTCGTTTAAGTAGATAGCCCATTAGAGAAGTAGATGCTTTCTGCATCCAGTATTGTTTATTAGCTACCTCAGAAAAGTAAGACCGTACCCAGACCATCACTGATTAACATCAGTTTTTTATACACACTTTCCATTTAAAATATAAAATAATGTAACAGTACTGTTCCTATTTTTCACTTTTTGAGCTGCATTTCTATCACTCTCCATCCAATCGGCTGTAATCAAAGAGTACACCTTAAATGTTGATCTGTATGTCTCTTATCAAAAGCTTACCAAGCTACTGTTTACCAATAATTTCTCATTTCATACTTGTCTCTGCTGGTGCTGTATTTTCAGATGAAGTTAAGTAGCCAGTTTATGTTCACATTGTTTTACATTTAACATGCTTAAATTATGAAGCTAAATGCAACATTTTTCTCTTCTCATCTGTGGTTTAGAAGCCAGCCTTTTCCAAGGATGATTTCCTACCTATGGACCTGGGCACATTTTATAGGGAATTTCAAAATCCTCCTCAATTGAGCAGTCTCTCCATTGACATCAGTGCTCAGTCAATGGCCGAGGACCTGGTAAGAACATACTTACGGACTTGTAATATGAATATATAAATCATTTGCATGTATAGTGCAAAATCTGAAGAACAGGACGGAAACCATAACAGTTCCTTACTTTGGCCAATTGCCATTTGGCTGTAGTTTGATAAACCATAAATATGTGCTCACCTCTCCTCATTGTATCATATCTGTAATATCATAATTGTATTTTTCTTACCTGTTGGAGAGGAGGGAGGAGGTAGCGAGTATTCCCAAGTACGTATAGTTTATTGAGTCAGAGCATAGAGCCAAAATGGCTGACCTGCCCAAGGATGTAAAACTATCAGCATTTTAATGATGCAGTATTTTGCATTAGCCTGTTCTTTTGTAAATTCATAAAATAAAAACAGAAGGTGCTAGAAAATCTCAGGTCAGGCAGCATCACTGGAGACACAAACTGAGTTAACATTTTGAGTTCAATATGATTCTTCTTCGGAACTCGAGTAGAGTCAAGTGTTTTAGATTACTTGTAGTGGAATTAATGTGTTCCATGTTGCAATGTTGCTTCAACTTCCTAATTTCATTTTCTACTTTCTCCTCCTGCGCGCAGTTCTGCTAAGATAGGGCAGCATTATTGTTTAGGCAATGGAGTTCACCACCATGTCAGTTTGGAGGAGATGCACTTGGAGAGATGATTCCCCTGCCTATTTCCTCCGTTTCTCTCCACCACCCCTGCCCCACTTTCCCTGCGTACAGTTAATTGACTTACTATCATCTGACACATTTTTGAATCGCAAAGTCAAACGTGGCCATTTACTATGATGAGAGTGACTGGCATACATGAAACTTCACCCTAAGGGAGAAGCAGGTGATCACCCTAGCTGATGTACTGAAATGCTTGGCTCTGGGACGAATTTATTAGTTATCTGGGCTGATAAATTCAATTCAGTCAGTAGGAGAGTCCCTATAGAAAAACGTAACAGAACTGGGGTGGGACAGGGTAGCTCCTTTGAAAAGGATCTGTGAAAGGAGAAAAGAGCCACTCTTGCTGCATGTATGCCCATTCGTGAGAATAGGAGCAACCCTCCTCAGAGCAGCTATTTTTTTGTGTGTGAGCTTGCATGAGAAATGGACAGTTGAGTATAGTATCAGACATCTGCTGATGCTTGTGAAGCTGCATCAAAGTAGGTGTCAACGTCTTTAGGAGGGAAGCATTAAAGATGGTGAATCAGGTGGGTGGACAAAAGGGATGACATATGGAATTCTTGAATTGCATCTGACTATTTAAAGGAACGTTTTCCAGAAGGAACACGAGAAAATTGTTCAGCATTTATCTTGATATTTAAGATAGTTCTTTTTAATGGAGAAAGCCATTTTTGATCAATTCAAAATACATGAATATCTGTTGAAATGAACAGACTTTGAGATGTTAAAATATGGTTTATTGGGTATTGCCATGGACCAAAGGAAACTGCAAGGAAATGCTGATTAAAATAGCACTTCAAAAGTGCCATAAAATTTTTAACATCCACCTGACTCATCGGGACAGGTGGATGAGGTCTTAGTTTAACATCAGCTGAAGAACAATGATTTCAACTCTCTGAAACATTTTATTCATTTTATCTCTTTGCCCCAGGATTCCTTGCCTGAGAAGCTAGCAATCTATGAGAAGAATATGGAGGAGTTTGATGCCTTTGTAGATACTCTGCAGTAACCATCAACAGTATCTTATCCTGCTTCAGGAACTATCCCTGCAGCAAGTACCGAAGTTGAGAGTTGTTTTTCTTCTGCTATAAATAAATGTATATATTTTTAGAAGTACAGAATCCCCTTATTTCTATTAGATGTTCTATCTGCAAACTATAAGTACATTTTCTAGTTGTACTCACTGATTTGCTGATGTAATTGAAAAGTGAGAGTCTACCTTAATTTACTGTACACAACTGTGTAAATATCTTGTAAAGCCAAGCAATATTTAATCACTTCATTTGTTTATATTGAACTGGGAGGTTTTGTGTTTTTCTTGCAAGCCTGGTTGTATTCAAAGGATGGATTGTAATTTAAGGTACAGCATGTTGTTTCTGACCTTGTAATTTGTAGCTTGTCACTTCACTGTAGAAAAATAAAAGACAAAATGCAGCTGGGGCGAGTGCCAGCTTGGACCTCTTGGTGATAAAGGTGTAAATGTATTTCCTGTTTAGAATCAAAAATATTATAATGAGCTTTTCCCTGTTGCTGCACAAATGTAAACTAAAAATCAAGAAATACTTGCATATATTTTACACTTATCTTGTCACCGAAATGTCAAGATGGATACGAACAAAGAGCAGGAGTGGGTCATTCAGCCCCTCAAGCCTGCTCTGCCGTTCAATAAGATCATGGCTGACCTGATAGTAACCTCAAATCCGCATCCTGCCTCCTCCCGATAACCTATCACCCCCTTGCTTACCAAGAATCTATCCACCTCTGCCTTGGGAATACTCAAAGACTCTGTTTGCACTTCCTTTTAAGGAGGAGAGTTCCAATAACTCACGACCCTCTGAGAAAGAATGTCACCTCATCTCTGTTTTAAATGGGCGACCCCTTATGTTTAAACAGTGACCCTTAGTTCTAGATTCTCCCACTAGAGGAAACATCCTCTTCACATTCACCCTGTCAAGATCCCTCATACTCTTCTAAACTCCAGCGGATACAAGTATAGCCTGGCCAATCTTTCATAGAATTATAGAATCTCTCAGTGCAGAAGGAGGCAATTAGCCCCATCGAGTCTGCACCGACCACAATCCCACCCAACCCCATCCCCATAACCCTATGTATTTATCCTAGCTAGTCCCACTGACACTAAGGGCAATTTAGCATAGCTAATACACCTAACCCACACATCTTTGGAGAGTGGGAGAAAACCGGAGCATCCGGAGGAAATCCACACAGGCACGGGGAGAACATGCAAACCCCACATAGACAGTGACCCGAAGCCAGAATTGAACCTGGGTCCCTGGCGTTGAGGCAGCAGTGCTAACCACTGTGCCACCTTGCCGCCCTCATAAGACAACTTGCCCATTCCTTGTGTTAGTCTGGTAAACCTTCTCTGAACTGTTTCAAGTGCATTTACATCGTTCCTTAAATAAGGTGACCTATACTGTGCTGATTACTCCAGATGTGGTCTCACTAGTGCTCTGTATAACTGAAACTTATCTCCCTACTTTTGTATTCCATTCCTCTCGCAATAAATGATAACATTCTATAAGCTTTCCTAATTACTTGCTGTACCTGCATACTAGCCTTTTGCAATTCAAGCACTAGGACATCCAGATCTCTGCATCTCAGAGCTCTGCAATCTCTCACCATTTAGATTTTTCATCTGAAGCTGCTTTTTTATTCTTCCTGCCAAAATAGACAATTTCACAATTTCCCACGTTGTACTCCAGTTTTCAGATTTTTGCCCACTCACTTAACCTATCAATATATTTTTGTAGCTCCCTTGTCTCCGCTTCATAACTTACTTTCCTACTTATCTTTGTGTCATCAGCAGATTTGGCAACCATCCCCATTTATCCAAGCCATTTATATAAATTGTAAACAGTTGAGGTCCCAACACTTTTTGCCAACGTGAAAAGTCCATCAGGAACCTGGGAATTGTCAGCCCGCAGACCCAACAATTTATTCAGTATCAGGTAAGGTAAAGCCTCAGGTGACCATAGGCTGCTCTCCCTTTGGAGAATCACCACAGCTCAAGTGAGGGGCAAAGTTGAGAAGGTGGGGCTTTCATGAACAACCTCAGCCGCTACAGGAATTGAACCCGCACTGTTGGTGCCGCTTCACCTCACAAACCAACCATCCAGCCAACTGAGCTAACCGACCCCCAGTACTACTTCTCTGGTGATTGTAATTTCCCAGAGCTCCTCCTTCCCTTCCATTTTCCTGGTTTGTAGCTGCTTCTGTGATGTTACTTGTTTCCTCTGTAGTGAAGGCTGATGCAAAATACTTGTTCAATTCATCTGCCATCTCCTTATAGAATCATTGGAATCCTACAGTGCAGGAGGAGACCATTCAGCTCATCGAGCCTGCACCAACCATAATCCCACCCAGGCCCTATCCCCATGACCCCATGCATTCACGCTAGCTAGTCCCCCTGACACTAAGGGGCAATTTAGCCTGGCCAATCCACCTAACCTGCACATCTTTGGACTGTGGAAGGAAATCGGAGCACCCGGAGAAAACCCACACAGACACGGGGAGAATGTGCAAACTCCACACAGGCAGTGACCCAAGCCGGGAATCGAACCTGGGTCTCTGGCACTGTGAGGCAGCAGTGCTAACCACTGTGCCACCTTGCCTCCTTGTTTTCTATTATCAATTTTCCAGACTCACTTTCTCTAGGGCCAACTCTCACTTTAAGTTTTTTTAAATTATAGAAAATCTTACTATCTTATTACTGGCTACTCTTGTGCTCTATTTTTTCCCTCATTAATCTTTTCATCATCTATTGCTGTTCCTTATATTCTGTCCAATCTACTGACCTTTCACCTGTCTTTGCACAATTATATGCTTTTTCTTTAAGTTTGATGCTATTTTTAACCTTTCCAGTTAACCATGATGGTATGCACAATACCAGGTCTAGTATAGTCTGCTGACTGGTTAGCTCCAGAACATGCTGTTCTAAGAAACTATCCCAAAGGAATCTATGAACTCCTCATCTGGGCTACTTTTGCCTATCTGACACTTCCAGTCCATATATAGATTAAAATCTCCCTTGATTATCGCCATGTCTTTCTGACAAGCTCCCATAATTTCTTCTTTCAGGCTACCCCCTACCATATGGTTGCTATTAGCCGTTTAGCTCAGTTAGCTGGACAGTTGGTTAGTGATGCAGAGCCAACAGCATGAATCACAATTCCCGTATCGGCTGAGGTTATTCATGAAGACCCCGCCTCAACCTTACCCTCTCCTGAGGTGTGGTGATCCTCGGATTAGATCACCACCAGTCACAGCCTATGGCGACTTTATTAAAGGCCTGTAGCTGACTCCCACAAGTGATTTCTTGTCTTTATCATTTCTCATCTCTACCCAAACCGTTTCCACATCCTGGTTTCCTAGCTTAGAACATCCTTCCCTCTCTATTATGCTAATACCATTATTAACTGAAAGAGTCATCCCTCCACCTTTTCCTCAATTCCTGTCCTTCCTAAATATCCTGTACCCTTCAATGTTCAGGTCCCAATCCTTGTCCTTCTGCAGCCATGTCTCTATAATGGCTATCAAATCGTACCTACTTATTTTAGTACGTGCTCTCAGTTTATCTGTTTTGAATGTTTTGAGCATTCAGAGACAGCGCTTGGGTTTATCCTTTTGCCTCCAATCTCATCTGTTGATATGCTGTTAGATTTGTACTCTCGAACCCTTCCTCTCATGCTTATTTTTCATTTCTCTTTTGCCTTGTCTCTACTCATTACTTTAACTTCCCTAGTTCTGCAGCTCACAAGAACACTGGTCCCAGCACTCTTCAGGTTTAGGCCATCTCAATGGTACAGTTCCTACTTTCCCCAGTAGTACTGGTAGTATTTTTGTGAATGAAGCCCAGTCCATCACTCAAATCAGCCTCCCAGCCATTAACTTTGTCTACATTTCCCGTTGCCTCGGAAAAGCAGCCAGCGTAATTAAGGACCCCATGTACCCCGGACATACTCTTTCATCTTCTTTCATCCGGAAAAAGGTACAGAAGTCTGAGGACACATACCAATTGACTGAACAACAGCTTCTTGCCTGCTGCCATCAAACTTTTAAAGTTTATTTATTATTAGTCACAAGTAAGGCTTACGTTAACACTGCAATGAAGTTGCTGTGAAATTCCCATAGTCGCCACAGTCCGGCGCCTGTTCAGGTCAATGCACTTAACCAGCACATCTTTCAGAATGTGGGAGGAAACCGGAGCACCCGGGGAAAACCCACGCAGACACAGAGAGAACGTGCAAAGTCCACACAGACAGTGACTCAAGCTGGGAATCAAACCCGGATCCCTGGCGCTGTGAAGCAGTAGTGCTAACCACTGTGCCACCGTGCTGCCATTTTAAATGGACCTACCTTGCATTAAGTTGATCTTTCTCTATACCCAAGCTATGACTGTAACACTACATTCTGCACCCTCCTTTCCTGCTCTATGAACGATATGCTTTGTATAGTATGCAAGAAAGAATACTTTTCACTGTATACTAATACGTGACAATAATAAATCAAATCAAATATTGGTCCCAGTGTCCCACGAAGCAAACCCCACTTCTCCCACGCTAGTCTTTGAGCACGGCATTCATCTCTCTAATCTGATTTGTCCTATGCCAATTTGCACGTGGCATGGATAATAATCCAGAGATTGTGACCTTTGCGGTTCTGCTTAATTTGGGGTCAGGCCCCTCATACTGACTGTGCAGAACCATCTCCTTTGTCCTGCCTAGGTCATTGGTACCTATGTGGACTACGACAACTGGGTCCTCCCCTCCAGCTGCAGGTTCCTCTCCAGCCCCAAGCAGGTATCTAAAACCTGGGCATGGGAGGCAACACAGCTGCCTGGACCTGAGCTCTTCGCTGCAGATGATGGTGGCAATTCTTCTGACGATACTGTCCCCCACTACCACTACATTCCTCGTTACTCTCCTGCTTGAATGGCTTCCTGTACCATGGTGTCATGGCCAGTTAACGCATCCACCCTGCAGCTCCCACACTCATCCAGACAAGCTGAAAAAAACCTCAAACCTGTTGCACAATTACAGTGGCAGACGTTCTTGCACTCCTGCCCTCTATATCCTCTTACCTGCCTTGCTTGCAGTTACACCCTCCTGTACCTGTCCACTGACCAAATCAGAAGACCCTAACATAAGGGGTTATACGCCCAAAAAGTAAAGTGTCCCTTTCCCCCTCCTTGATGTATCACATCGACTTCCAGCTCAATAACTCTGAGCTGCAAACACTTACTGTAATGTGTTTGCCCTGGATCCCACATCCTGCAATTGCAGCACACCACTGGCCTGCCATCTCCAATATGTGTTAATTAATTAATTGGTAATTAATTTATAATAATAAAGCCTATACTTCTCAATAGGTTTTGGCACTGTCAGTAAACTACAATACAGATAAAACAATATGTCCAAACTGGTAAAATTTATAATTTCCAATAATAACATTTACTGGTTTACCTGCTCCTTCTGCTTTACCAAAGTGGAAACCAACTACTGTTAAAAAGTAAAAGAAAAATGCACCTACTCCCTGCACTTCACCAAACTTCCCACTCAGCACACTTCTTGTGGTAAATCCTACCTAAGCACCTCTTTTCTCCCATGCACCAAATTTCCAAATATCGGACCCACTCTCACTCACACCTAAGTTCCCTCCCTTACTGACCGTGAGCCCTCCCTGATCTTGCACCATGAAATATAAATTGGGACCTTCCCAGTGATTCAGATTAAGAGGCAGTAGCTGAAATGGATGAATGCTTCATGTGGGGGTAGGGCCTGGGTGGGATTGTGGTCGGTGCAGATTCGATGGGCCGAATGGCCTCCTTCTGCACTGTAGGGTTTCTATGATTTCTATGAGTCAAGTGCATCCAAAACAGTCACATCTTGAATTGTTATGATCCCCTTTGGGGAACCTTAAACCAAAATTATGACCCCCAAATGAAAAAATTACCACAGATTCTACAGACATTTCAAAGAAGTTACAAATTTTCCTTACAGTACTGCTTCCAGGTCAAAGGTCATCACAACTTAATAATCATGTTTCTGACAACATAGGGAATCAAAGTTGTGCCAACCTTTGAAGATAGCAGCCATGGAATGATCATGTTTCCTGGTTTGGGATACACATCATTATGACTTCCAAGAGGAAAGAGGTTGAGCAAATTGACCAAAGATATTTATTTGTTCAACTGTTCAGGGGGGATAATTGGAACTCAGCAGAAACTGATCTTCAGCACTCAACAGTAAACTAATGAGATTCTTTATAGAAGGAACCAAAATGGGTAAACGATGCGAATGAACATGCTGGCTATCAGAACAGACAATCAATGGATTCAGTAATGACGTCGCCCGCTTTCTCATCTCCATTCCCAACTTTGTCTTGGTTGATCTTCCAGAGGCTTTCGGATCTAACAAAAGCTCTCACCCAACTGCTAACCCTGTGTTTTTTTTCAGATGGTGAATGGATTGTTGAATTCAGATTTCCAGCTTTGGAACTTTTTGTTTTTTGTCGTCATTATCCCCATCCTCCTGTAGGCCTGCAATGCCCTTGACAGCTCAGTCTTCCTCTAACTCTAACCTCTTGTGCATTCTGCTCCTCATTTTGCCCCAGCATTTGCAGACATGCCTTTACCTGCCTCACCACCATATAATGAAATCTCCAACCTAAACTTTACCACCTCCCTCCGTCCTTTAATATCCTTCTTAAAACCCAGCTCCGCAAAGTACTGCCTGAAATAGTGGTGAAATCAAATCAGTAGTAGCTTTCAAAGGGGAATTGGATGTGTACTTGAAAAAGAAACAAAATCGCTGCGCTATGGTGAAAGAGAAGTGGATTGCAACTTAATTGGATAGCTGTCTCAAAGAGCCAACGGAATGGGGCAGACATGTTTGACCCAGTCTTCAGAAATTCATGGTAATATTCCTGTCTAGTTGTGATTCTACAAGGCACTTGGGAATATTTTCCAAGTGATGTCCCTGGATTCATGTTAGTATTACAAAAATGAACAAATTGTGCAATGTGCACAATACCCAATAAAGGCACTAGATGGCAGCAAAGACTTTGTATACGATCACTATTTAATCGTACGTGCAGCCTAGGTTCTCAGCACACAGAGCGAAAGAATGCCCAGCATTTTGCCCTACTACTAAAATTTAAGTGAGTTAAACAATATGATTTTATGTGATTGATCCAACAGCAGAACAAGTTGCATTTTAATCAATAAAAAAATGCTATATGTATGGGAGAAATGTGATGACAATATCATCACCCCAGTATATCTCATTCATTTATATAAAAAATTGCAACTAGGACTAAAAGAATGAGGGCAGAAGCTGCATAGTCAGACCCCATCCTGACTTGGGAATGCATCACATTCTTTCATCTTTTCAAAATCCTGAAACACCTTTACCTTACCATAGAACCATAGAAAATTACAGCTCAGAAACAGGCCTTTTGGCCCTTCTTGTCTGTGCCGAACCATTTTATGCCTAGTCCCACTGACCTGCACTTGGACTATATCCCTCCACACCCCTCTCATCCATGAACCCGTCCAAGTTTTTCTTAAATGTTAAAAGTGACCCCGCATTTACCACTTTATCCGGCAGCTCATTCCACACTCCCACCACTCTCTGCGTGAAGAAGCCCCCCCTAATATTCCCTTTAAACTTTTCTCCTTTCACCCTTAACCCATGCCCTCTGGTTTTTTTCTCCCCTAGCCTCAGCGGAAAAAGCCTGCTTGCATTCACTCTATCTATACCCATCAAAATCTTATACACCTCTATCAAATCTCCCCTCAATCTTCTACGCTCCAGGGAATAAAGTCCCAACCTATTCAATCTCTCTCTGTAACTCAGCTTCTCAAGTCCCAGCAACATCCTTGTGAACCTTCTCTGCACTCTTTCAATCTTATTTACATCCTTCCTGTAACTAGGTGACCAAAACTGTACACAATACTCCAAATTCGGCCTCACCAATGCCTTATATAACCTTACCATAACACTCCCAACTTTTGTACTCGATACTCCGATTTATAAAGGCCAATGTACCAAAAGCACTCTTTACGACCCTATCCACCTGTGACGTCACTTTTAGGGAACTCTGTACCTGTATTCCCAGATCCCTCTGTTCAACTGCACTCTTCAGAGTCCTACCATTTACCCTGTACGTTCTTCTTTGGTTTGTCCTTCCAAAGTGCAATATCTCACACTTGTCTGCGTTAAATTCCATTTGCCATTTTTCAGCCCATTTTTCTAGTTGGTCCAAATCCCTCTGCAAGCTTTGAAAACCTTCCTCACTGTCCACTACACCTCCAATCTTTGTATCATCAGCAAACTTGCTGATCCAATTTACCACATTATCATCCAGATCATTGATATAGATGACAAACAACAATGGACCCAACACCGATCCCTGCGGCACACCACTAGTCACAGGCCTCCACTCAGAGAAGCAATCCTCCACAACCACTCTCTGGCTTCTTCCATTGAGCCAGTGTCTTATCCAATTTACTACCTCCCCATGTATACCCAGCGACTGAACCTTCCTAACTAACCTCCCATGAGGGACCTTGTCAAAGGCCTTGCTGAAATCCAGGTAGACAACATCCACCGCCTTCTCTTCATTCCCTTCATCCACTTTCCTGGCAGTACCGAGCAGTATAATGGGAGCATCTTGTTAAATTCTCGGTCGAGACCAGTAACCTTTTCTTTAAACAAAGAAGAAATATGAAATCCCATTTCCCAAAAGAACGAAGCCACAGATTCCATGACTTAAAACAGAAAAACATTTTACTATACCAGAGTCAACAAGGCAAACATCCTGTTCTCTGACATCCAGAATCAATGTGAGTGAAACATGAATTAATGCTAAAGGGTAGATACAGCGAAGACAAACCTTAGAAAATGGCTCTGCAGTGAACTCAGATATTAGTGATCGTGTTCAGTCCCTAGGTCCTACAAAACTTTGCCTTCCTCACAAGGAATTTCATTTTCAACCCTTGTAGGGGCCGATCTGATCCCCAGCCAAAAGTAGCATATAACTGACCTGAAGTCCATGGACACAGTATTAACCACAAACAGCACATGTGTGCAGAGCCTGCTCAACCCAGTCTGGATGTGATAGATCCACCAACATTATCTTCCAGTGACAGAAACAGCTGTCGCAACTTATTCTCAGCTTCTGGATCCGGGCTCTGTCTTCTTCACTCTTGTCTGTTCTGCACCACTGGACTCCTCAACTGCTACTGCTCAGCTTGGACTGATCTGCATCCTTTAATATCTTTCAAACAGGTTCGGTTTGCCATAAATTTTGGTTTCCAAAGCTTCCTCAGATTTAGCACCATCTTCACAAGGACAATAAATGACAACCTTATTACAGATGTCCACATCCAAAGAATGAAGTTTAAAATATATATTTATCAATATGCAGTTGACTTGGATTAGTAGATGGCAGTGTGACACAAACTCATTGGCTCTGAGCAATAGATACTGTAGCTCCCTTGGTGAATTCCCTCTCCTTTTGGGCAGCACAGTGGTTAGTATTTCTGCCTCACAGCTCCAGGGACCTGGGTTGGATTCCTGGCTTGGGTCACTGTCTATGTGGAGTCTGCATGTTCTCCTCATGTCATTGAGGGTGCTTCGGTTTCCTCCCATAGTCCGAAAGACATGCTGGTTAGGTGCATTGGCCATGTTAAATTCTCCCTCAGTGTTACCCGAACAGGCGCCGGAGTGTGGTGACTCAGGGATTTTCACAGTAATTTCATTGCAGCGTTAATGTAAGCCTACTTGTGACACTAATAAATAAACTTTAAACTTTACTGCATTAGCCAAAAGGAAAGACAGCTGGAAGTCAAAAGTGCTGCCTTTCTGTCTCCTCCTGCCCCTATAATCTCTGTAAATTCAGCAGAAATCTTCCACATTTTAATTACTCCTCTGCACTCTTTTAAAAAAAAGAAAATACTTTAACCTAATTTAACATGGTGCAATTGCATATTACAGATTGATGTGGGTTGTATACTAAAATCTTCCTTTTGATCAACAGGGGAAGAAGATGAGGTACTGTACAACCAGTTGGAACCTCTCCATTTATAAGAACATAAAAACTAGGAGCAGGAGTAGACCATCTGGCCCCTCGAGACTGCTCCGCCATTCAACAAGATCATGGCTGATCTTTTCGTGGACTCAGCTCCACTTACCCGCCCGCTCACCTTAATTCCTTTACTTTTCAAAAATTTGCAGCCAGGAAGTAGACAAGTGGCTTGCAGCAGCTGCTAACTCCCAATACTGTACCTTCACACATGGAGCTCACTAGCATCCATACAGGCTGTGACTCTGAGTTCAGATAAATAAATGGTGTGTTGCATTTGGTTTTCATTTTCTTCAAATCTCCAGCGTTGCTTGAAAGTAGACGTCTCCAATTTTTGAAATGATTTCAACCATACTGACCCCAAAACCAGTGTAACAAGTTTACATTTGTAGTTCCCATGATAAATGCCGACAACAATTTATGATAGGAAAACAATTACATCAATAAAACAACTGGATATAATGTTTTGTAGATAGGAAATGAACACGTAAATCAGATATATCAACAATTTCCACTGTTACTGGTGCAATAGGAGTGGTGGGGCACTCTCCCCTGCGGTTGAGAAACATTGTTAGAATAGTGTAGAGTAAATGGTTAACTCTAATAGCATACTGTGCATCTGCAGAAGAAGCTATGTCTCACCAACAGTGAGGATGTCAGAGTATTATCTCAAAGCCAGCTCTAGCTGTATGATTGCCTTATTTAATCTTTTGTAAATAGTTTGCATGTAAATAAATGTTTTTTGAAGAAAGGCCTCCATCAAAGTCTCTTCCAGAATAAGAATAGACCCATGATAACAGATGTAGACTTTTAACCCTTCATCTAATCCATCCTGAATCTGACCTGCATTTGATCAGTGCTCACTTGGCAGTAAACTTGATTTCTTTAACACGAAGAAAATAAATCCTCTTCCTTGTGGCTGTTCGATTTTCAATAGTTTAATGCCTTATAAATTACCCTATTCATTTCAAATCAACAGAACGCATCCGAGCCTCAGATCCATAAAATCCAGGGGGCACATGAACTCTCATCTAGATGGCTAAAGAGGTGTTGCTGAGTTTGTAACAAGCCTGACAACTGTCATTGTTACATTAGATGTTGTTGCATTCTTTGTTGCAATTAGCTCAGTGTACCTGGATCTTGCAATGGGCAGCATGATCACCAACTGTTTATACAAAAGACCAACGGCCCTGACCAACCCTACACCATAATGTGCAAGAGATCTGGATGCCAATATTTTCTTGGAATCAGGAAGAGAATGGGGGTGAGGATGGTTGTGGTGGAGAGAGGGGTTGTAACGGTTTATATATGTCTTCCAAATTTAATGTATGGATTAATTTGGACATCACGGCTGAGGGGTTCAGCCAATTGCAAGGTTCGGATTGTGTGGAAGTAAGCTTGAAGGACCTCCTCTTGGCCCAAAAACAGTGCAATTATGGTACTGGTGACATAGATCCAGCCCTTCCTGTCTCTTAGGATTCCCGCAGCCTCCAGGTGTTAAAAATAAAAATTGACTTCAAATGAAAGCACGAAACTTGCTTAATACATTTTTAATCTCCAACCCAAATCCTGAGAATAATCACCCAATTAAATTGGTTTGGGTTCCAGATTGATCATTTGTAAACCTAACCTTTCTACTCACTTTCTACTCACTCTGAACCCACCCACCCTTCATCCCCCCTTCATCTTAGCATGTTTGTAACATTGATGGTCATGTTTGGAGAACATGCATGATAAAAGTTATTGGCCAAACCTGACTCATATGGAAATGGATAACATAAAGGGGCATTGTCATCCAGTCAAGAATTAACGAGCAAGCTCACTTTATAAAACTGTTCCAAGTCCGAAAACTAACCCAATTGGCATTGACTGGGAGAGTCTTTCCTGCAACATATGTGCCCCAGGTGATCCAATTAAATTATTGTACGTTGTCATGTTCTGTTTATTGCCCAAATGTTCAAATGTTTTAATTTAACAGCTAATCTCTTTGGGGGGCTTTGGGGATATCTGGAGCAGGAAGTTCAGTTTCTCAGGAACTGGTTGATTGAAAAACATTGACTGGCAGTTTGGCAGAACCAGCAACTACAAGCGCCAGTCGGTTGAAAGATCAGACGCGGAATTTTACTGCCTCGCTCGTCCCAAAACTGTAAAATCCCGCCCAAAATCAACAGACCGTCACATGATCCACCCCTCACCTGCTCTGATTCCCGTGAAGGGTGAGCAGGTAAAATTCCAGCCCCAATCCAGGGTCCTGATTTGAGATTCATAAGAACATAAGAAATAGGAGCAGGAGTAGGCCATGTAGCCCCCCGAGCCTGCCCCACCATTCAATAAGATCATGGCTGATCTGATAGTGGTTTAGTTCCACTTACCCGCCTGCTCCCCATAACCCTTAATTCCCTTATTGATCAGAAATCTAACTACCTGTGACTTAAACATATTTAACGAGGTAGTCTCCACTGCTTCAATGGGCAGAGAATTCCCGAGATTCACTACCCTCTGAGAGAAGAAGTTCCTCCTCAACTCTGTCCTAAACTGACTCCCCCTTATTTTGAGGCCGTGTCCTCTAGTTCTTGTTTCCTTTCTAAGTGGAAAGAATCTCTCTGCCTCTACCCTGTCTAACCCCTTCATTATCTGATATGTCTCTATAAGATCTCCCCTCAGCCTTCTAAACTCCAACGAGTACAGGCCCAATCTACTCAATCTCTCCTCATAAGCTAACCCCTTCATTTCCGGTATCAACCTGGTTGAACCTTCTCTGTACTCCCTCCAAGGCCAATACGTCCTTCCGCAAATAAGGGGACCAAAATTGCACACAGTACTCCTGTTGCGGCCTCACCAGTACCTTGTACAATTGCAGCAAGACCTCCCTGCTTTTATACTCCATCCCCTTCGCGATGAAGGCCAACATTCCATTTGCCTTCTTGATCACCTCACTGCACCTGCAAACTGAGTTTTTGCGATTCATGCACAAGGACCCCTAGGTCCCTCTGCACAGTAGCATATTGTAATTTTTCACCATTTAAATAATAGTCCATTTTACTATTATTCCTTCCAAAGTGGATAACCTCACACTTGTCAACGTTATACTCCATCTGCCAGATCCTCACGGCTCCAGGGACCAGGGTTCAATTCCAGCCTTGTGTGACTGTGTGGAGTTTGCATGTTTTCCCCATGTCTGCATGGCTTTCCTCCGGGTGCTCCAGTTTCCTCCCACACTCCAAAGATATACAGCTTAGGTGGACTGGCCATGCTAAATTGCCCCTTAATGTCCCAAGATGTGAAGGTTGGAGGTTAGTCATGATAAATGTGTGGGTTTACAGGGAAAAGGTGGGGGTGAGGGTCTGGGTAAGATACTGTCAGAGAGTCAGTGCAGACCTGATGGGCCGAATGGCATTTTCTGCACTGTTGGGATTCTATGGGCCCGATTTTACCATTTTCATTCTAAGTGCTGAATCTGGGCGCAATTCAGATCCGACTTGGAAATCTGCTTTCAGGCGCCCCCATACGCCATTAGCCTGAAAAATAAATTGCAGGTCTGAATTGTACTGTGGGCAGGGCTTAGCACGCCCGAAACGATCAGAGCTCTGAACTGTGCATGTTCGCATTGCTCCCGGACCGCAAAAAGTGGATAAAGCGGCTCGGGAGCGAAAAGCAGGAGCGATGGCTCCCACAGACATTGCCCCGCCCCCACAACATAACTGTCCCCCTTATCCACCCACCCCCCACTACCCAGACCGATCGCAACCCTCTACCCCCTTTCCCCACCCCCACCGATTGCCCACAGAATGGCAGCAATCCTCCCGCCTCCCACCCCCCCCACCAGAGATCCATTTGGCCTCCCTCTGCCTCCCCCCCCGCTCAACCACCAGACAACGATCGGGATTCCCTCCTCCCGCCCCCCCCCCCCCGCCTCCCCCCCCCCCCCCCCCTCCCCCCCACCGCCCCCCGCCACCAGAGATACATCTGACCCATCTTCTCCTCCCTCCCCCCCACCAGAGAATGATCGGACCTGCCTCCACCTCCCCACCCTCATCAAACAACAATCTGGCCTCCCACATCCCCCCCCTCCCCCCACCAGACAACGATCTGGCCTCCCCCCTCCCCCCCCCCCAATGGCCTCCCCCCCCCCCCCCCCCCCAATCCATCAGAGGTCCATGTGACCTGCCTCCTCCTCCCCCTCCTCTACCAGAAAATGATCGGGCCTCCCTTCTCCCACCCTCCCCACCAGAGAATGATCTGACTCGCCTCCCTCCTCCCTCCACCCCCCCCTCCCCCCCCCCCCCGCTCCCAACCCCCATGAGAATGATCTGACTCGCCTCCCTCCTCCCTCCACCCCCCCCTCCCCCCCCCCCCCCCCCCCCCGCTCCCAACCCCCATGATCGATCTGAGTTAGAGAGCCGTTGGAAGCTCTGAACTTACCTCTTCAGAAGTGGGAGCGCCCGAAACAGACCTTTGCTGAGCATGTCTGTTTCACGCCCAATCTGGACGCGCGAACGCGATGGTAAAGGGGGAAATGCTGATAAAGTTGGGTGGGCAATTCATTCATTCAATTTAAATGCATGCAAATGCATTTAAATCGTCGTTACGCCCGTTTCAGGTGTGAATCGGATCATGGCCATCTTTGGGTCTTGGTAAAGTGGGCATCTGCGTGGACACGGGCACAGATCACGTAAATGGCCTCATGCCCGACTTTACCATGTTTTCACGGCCGAAAACAGGCGCGACGCAATGGTGAAATCGGGCCCTATGTCTTCTTGTGGAAGAACAGCCCATCAACAATTGCCTGCCATCCACTGTGACTCTGGTGTGCTATCCTTGCTGGACTTCTTAGCAGCATTTGGTATTGTTAACCAAGCCACTCTACTGTCTCTTCTGTTATCCAACAGGGCAAAGCCCTCATGGTCTATTCAAATACAGCAAGTGCATGCCCAATGGTTATTTTTCCCACCCTTGAGCACTCACTACTGGATCTATCCTTGGCCCATTACTTTGGTGGCATCATCCACCATAGGCATTGGGTCAACCTTTACATTAGGCCATAAGACATAGGAGCAGATATAGGCCATTCAGCCCATTCAGTCTGCTCAGCCATTCAGTGAGATCATGACTGATCCAGTATGATAATCCTCAGCTCCATTTTCTCTCCTTATCCCCAGAACCCTTGATCCCATTACTAATTAAAAATCTGTCCATCTCAGCCTCAAACATACTTAATGACCCAGCCTCCATCACCCTGTGTGATAAAGAATTCCACAGATTCTCTTTCCTCTGAATGAAGAAATTCCTCTCATCTCTGTCTTAAATCAGCGACCCCTTACTCTGAGATTATGCCCTCTGGTCCTATACTCTCCACAAGGGGAAACAACCTTTCAGCATGTACCCTGTCAAGCCCCCTGAGAATCCTATATGTCTCAATAAGATTGCTTCTCATTCTTCTAAACTCCAATGAGTACAGGCCCAAACTACTCAACCTTGCATCATAAGAAAATCCCTACATACCCGAGGTCAAACTAGTGAACCTCTGGACTGCCCCCAATGCCAGTATATCTTTCCTTTAATAAGGGGACCAAAACCGTTCACAGTGTTCTAGGTGTGGTGTCTCATACTTGTATTCTAATGATACTCAGATTTACCAATTTCCTCCACTTTCCTCAGCCCTGTGATGACCTCTGTGCTGTCACATTATCTACCTGATATTGATGAGTCAAAAATTCTTCCAACATCAGGAAGAATAAAGTCATTATTTCTCACCCATACAAATGCCCCTCCTCCACCTCAGGCTGGGACATCCTGTTTGTTCCAGAGCTGATTCAATACCCTATCCACCGTATGCAAGATCATTTATTTTCTAATTCTGCAATATAATCCACCTTAGCCCCTTTGTCTTATTCATACTTTTGTCACCTTTGGAATTGTTTTTTCCAACATTCTGCTTGTTAGTCTTTCATCTTTCACCCTTTATAAACTTCACTGGGCCAAAACTCAGAGCTCATGTTAATCCCACAAAGGCATCCCTCCCCCAACCCCCCCAAAATCCTTTGGGTGCCCAGAATGGGGAACAATGGTCACAGTGGGGATGAACTGTTTTATATCGGTTTGGCAAAATCCCTTGGCTTTTGTACTCTCTGCCTCTATTTGTAAAGCCCATTGAAAGCTCAACTTTTAGTATGATGTACTTTACAACCACAGCTTTGTCAGACATTTGCACAAGACTTGGTCGTTCATATTATGCCACCAACTCCATTTCTCTGAACCTGGCTCTATGCAATATAGGGCAACAACATTCAAAAAACTTGAACCTCAAACACCACAAACACCAATGCTATGTACAAATGAGATACCTTGAATTAAGACTATGGTGGCACAGTGGTTAGCACTGCTGCCTCACTGCACCAGGGACCTGTGTTCAATTCTGACTTTGGATGCCTGTCTGTGTGGAGTTTGCAAATTCTCCCCGTTTCTGCGTGGGTTTCCTCTGGATGCTCCGGTTTCCTCCCACAGTCCAAAAATGTGTAGATTAGATTAGACAGATTAACAGGGGAGGGTAAGAATCATGGAATCCCTACAGTGCAGAAGGAGGCCATTTGGCCCATCGAGTCGGCACTGACTCTCCAACAGAGCATCTTACCCAGGCCCCGTCCCTAAAATGCCACATATTTACCCCATTAATCCCCCTACCCCACACATCCTGGGACACTAAGAGGTAATTTTAGCGTGGCCAATCAACCTAACCTGCACATTTTTGCACTGTGGAAGGAAACCAAAGCACCCAGAGGAAACTCGCTCGAGAACATACAAACTCCATATAGATAGTCACCCAAGGCTGGGATTGAACCCAGATCCCTTGCATTGTAAGGCAGCAGTGCTAACGACTGTGCCACCATGCCACTCATAAGATACTCTGTCAGAGTCAGTGTAGACTCGATGGGTCGAATGATCTTCTTCTGCACTGTAGGTTTTCTGTGAACAGTGACATATTCTATTGCATGACTCTCTGTTTCACGTCCAAGTAAAAAAATGGCAGAACATTTCAGTTAATTAGCACCAGCCAATTCACTTGCAATAATGTGCTATTTCTATCCATACAAGCGGGCTTTGTTAACTGAAAAATGACACTTTGCATTGAGTGATAAACATTTTCTCATTTTAAATTGAAATTAACCACACTTAAAAATGCCCAGCATGGCGCATATAATAGAACAAATTACTGCAGATGCTGGAAATCTGAAATATAAATAGAAAATGCTGGAAATTCTCAGTAGGTCAGGGAGCATCTGTGGAGAGAGAAACAGAGTCAACTCTTCGGGTCCATGGCTTGTGCTAGTTCTGATGAAGGGTCACTGATCTGCTGCTCTCTGCACAGATGCTGCCAGATTTGCTGAGCGTTTCCAACACTTCCTGTTAATATTAGAGCAAAACTAACCCCTTTTGCCAATCTGCTAATCAAACTTCTTGTGAGCGTCTCATTCTCCTCAGCAAAAAAACCCAGCAACAAATACCTGAGCTCTGGTTTGGCCCAACCTACAACATAAATTTCAAAAAAAAGTTACGCTATAAAGAAAACATAAGTAAGATCATGTCAAAGCAATAAACTGATTTTTTTCAAAATGAGTAATTAATAAAAATTGCAGGACAAAACGTCTTTTGCCTTTTTGTTTAAAAATCAGAACACATGAGAGATAGACTAGGCCCCAAGTCGAATGGCCTCCTCCTGCTCCTATTTTCTATGTGAATCCAGTTCACCAGGGAAGAAGGAGGGACCAGGGCCGAGCTAAGGAGTTGGGTTTAATTAACACTGATCTTGCATTTTCTATTGGTGGGGCACACTCCGAGCTGGTGGCGGAATTCATACGGAAATGGGGGTCGGAAGCAAGTTGCCGTTCAGCCTGGGTTTTCCTCCACACCTGGCCCAGTGTGTGGAAAGATGGGAGGGCATTTGTGTCTATGTGTGTGTGTTTGTGTGAGGCTCAATCTCAGTTTCGGGGTCTCATTGTCTCTCTCTCTCACACACACTCTCTATCTCACTCTCTCTTATACTCTCACACAGTCACACAAACACATGCCTATTCACTCTCTCATACACACACACATTCACTCAGATCTGCTCACTTAGTCTTTGTAGCTTAGTGAAAAAGCCCAAACTTCACAAGATTCTTTTCCTAACTTTGCCTCCTCATCCTCCCTAATATCCTGGTGAACCTACATTTCTATTACTTTGTTAATCTTATTTGAGGGTAGTCAAAACTACACAGTTTATGTCCAACCACAACCTTTCACAACCGACACTTACTCACTCATCCCCAGCTCTGTTCTCACTGAGGAGGAGTTCAGGACAGCTGTGAAAGTGGCAAGATTTGCCTTCCCCCATCGCCTCTCACCCCCCCCGCCCCCCTCACCACCCCCCCCCCCCCCCCCCCCCCCCCCGCGGGAGTTGAACACTCCCGCTGCCTGGGCCTTGCTGTTGCTGCAGCTTCCTCTTTGCCTGGCCTTCCGGCTTGCTCCGCCATCTTGACTCCTGTAGTCCTTCTTTGGGTCTATGCCTGCAGGGGAGGGTGAGGGCATTGCCAAGGGCAGACTGCTTCACCCAGCATGCATTATGGCTGTAAAAACAAATGGCAGGTGGTCTTGGGCTCTCAATCCAATTGCCCCTTATACGATAGAACTCTGTCCCAGGACAAACATGATTGTCTGTGAGTACATTAGAGCGTGTGGTTGCCAATTGAGAAAGGGAGCAGTGCTGCCTGAGTCCAGACCTCTTGAAGACCCAGGTGATTAGCACTATGTGTACACCCCTCTGCTGGGCTCTCTTTATCCTTCTATCCACCCGTCTCCAACTCTGTCCCCACATTTCTTACACCCAATTCACCTGTTTTCTGATCTAGATCCTTTACTTTGGCTACCTTTATCATTTAAAAAACTGTATTTAAAAAGCTGTCTACTGAATAAGTCACACTATTATTACATGCTCCTGTTTGTTGCTGTGCACCAACTCCTCAGTTTTATATCTCCCAGCACTTCCCAGGCAATTGCCATGCAATCCCTACCTGGGAAATTCCAGAGATGGTTTTCCAGCGCATCTTTGGTGTACCGTCAGAGCTCAGAAGTTATGGCCCAAAATGTATCACTTTAAAGTGAAAATTGCATTCTCTCTTAGCATTCCAGTCTGATTATTCCCCTGTACTTCACTTCAGTTGAAGACTACATTTGAACCTTAACTCCCGGTGTGCAAAATTAAGACAAAATTTTGTCAACCCCATTAGGCAGGATTCTCCAATCTTGTCCCTGCCAAAAGCTCCATCCACCACAGTGGTATTGCAGCCGCAGATAAGGTTGGAGGTTTTCGGTGTACATTGCTTTTGTTAGAAAACAGTTAACAATTGTATGAATGAGTGGTAAATGTGTCAATTGTGGGTATATTGTGGCTTTTCCTTGTTTCTTGTACCTTTTCTCATCCTGTATTAGTACATTCCATTTCATTACAACATTAGTAGAAGCAGCTGGTATTACTGGAGAGTTTAACATTGTTTGGTCGTAAAGTTAATGAGTAAAGGTAGATCCTAACAAACTTTAACTATGAGGAGAGCTGAAATTTCAGTTTGAGGTTTTACCTGTGGACTCTTTACCTTCCTCAGTGGATTGAATAAACTAGGGAGAGTTCAAAGGCTTCGTATCACCACCTTACATTCTCAAGATAAGCTTTTATTGTGTTTCAGATTTTCTAACAGACCTTAGAAATTGTCATGAAAGTCATAAGCGCAACTTCAATATTTGTGTTTTCTGCTCTCTTCTGGTAACCTTTCTTTGAATAGACTTGTGACAAGTGAACCAAAGGATTTTACCCTCTTGAACCATTACCTGGTCTAATTTTCAGAATGCAGGGACACGTCCCTTTCTGCATTGCTTCTTGTTAATTATTTACTTTGCTGCTGTTTGACGTAGCACTTTGCTGATGGACAGGATGTACTCAGCAGCACGGTACTAATGCAGTGAATGAAAACAAACTCTGATCAATAATTAATTGATGCAGTACTAGACCCAGAGTTGAGTAATTCACAGAATGGGGTTTTGTTGCCTTCTTGGCTGCCCATTCATTCAGTCTTTCTGCCATATTCCTATCCTACACCATTGCAAATTTACATCTCTTCTGCGAACTCCACAGCAAGCGTTTGATTTGATTTGATTTATTATTGTCACATGTGTTGGTATGCAGTAAAAAGTATTGTTTCTTGCATGTTTTACAGACAAAGCATAGTGTACATAGAGAAGGAAAGGAGAGGGCACAGAATGTAGTGTTACAGTCATAGCTAGGGTGTAGAAAAAGATCAACTTAATATGAGGTAGCTCCATTTAAAAGTCTGATGGCAGCAGAGAAAAAGATATTGTTGAGTCAGTTGGTCCGTGATGTGCAGATGCTGGAATCTGAAACAAAAACAGAAAATGCTGGAGAACAGCAGCAACTGTGGAGAGAGACTAGAGCCAATGTTTTGGTCCAGACTTGAAACTTTGGCTCTATTCTCTCTCCACAGATGCTGGCAGATCTGTTGGGTTTTTCCAGCATATTCTGATATTTTTCCCCTTTTAGTCACCTCACCCAGCTGTCTGTCTGAATGCAGTGATGCTCTGACATGAAACTTAATCATTTATTGGAAAGTCAGAACTGAAAGGGTTCCTGCTGGCTTGGGCCTTTTATCTAGAATGCAGTTAAGTAATACTGACCAGCAAGCACTCAGGATTGATTCCCTGTGTGACTGAGGATTGCCAATACTACAACTGCCTTCTTTGAAAATAAAAGGAAATCTGTCAGGGTCCCTGCTCCTGAATACTATCCAGTCACCTTTGATGGGAGTGTGGTCTGTGTGGGTCTCAGCTTAGCACAGATCCCCTCCCAGTTCAAATGCACTGTCGTGCTTCCAGCAGAGCCTGACTTGGCTGAGATGGCAGAGGATGGCTGCTGTTGTCCACAGAACCTGAGGGAAGTTACAGGAGGCGGTGGGTGGGTAGAAGAAATTGTCAAGTAACAAATAAATCCGAGGAGCTATATAAAAATCCAGGTCTGTACTTGTAACTAGGAATCTAGAAATGGAGTGACTCGCTTTTTATTTTGGATCATGGGCATCTGAACATGATACCATCAATATAGCAATCATGGAGTCAAGCCACATAACCACTATCAGTTCAATGGTGTTGCCAGCCCGATTTTGACCATGGTCAGCAGTGCAACGTGCAGTAACATGCGTACTATCAAGGAACCTACACAGTCAGTCATTCAGAAATTTCAGCTATTGCTTTTCCACCCTAATTACTAAAAATTACTACCAATTTGCTTCTTGGTCTCCCAGTCTGCTGTAATATCATTCTCTGTAGGTTGTGAAAGATTCACCCCGCTTCTGTTTCATGTAAAGCACTGCTCTTCTGTTTACTCACGGTCCCTATTTCAAGAATACAAAGGAGCAAATTATGAACATTTCGAGGTGCCATGGAGGTACGGTACTAAGGGTAGAGGCACAATGGTCCACAACCTTGCCAGAATAAATCAATTGGGTGGAATTTTCCAGCCCAACTCCCTGAAAACACTCACAAATGTTGAAAATCACGAATAAAAACAAACTCAACATTGCCAATCTGGAAAGCTTGATAGAGAGAAAGAGATGGACAGCATTTGGACACGGCAATCCCTGGTGAGGTTATCCCAATGCCCATGGGGAAAAGGAAGGTAGTCAGGCCTGACCGGCTGGGAACAGAAGGTGAATGTAAGCGATGAAGGAGCATGGAATCATGCCAAGAATGACAGAAGTTCCACTCAGCTTGAGGAGAGTAATGGAATTACTGATTTAAAACATAAATAAAACAGTGTGGGACGATAGAGAAAACTCATTTAAAAAAATAAATTTAAAAATTAGTTCATGGAAGGTTAGGGAGGGATAGTGCAAACATATGACTGGCTTACAGAGTGAGTTCGATGACCTGAAATGACTCTTATTCAATCCTACCTTCCTACATCCCTAAGCCCCAATCAAAGAAAGGAATTATAGATAGAACAATGCAGTCCAGTCTCCCCTCCAAATGGAGGAAGACTTTCCTACTTACCTGTCCTGCACTGAAAATGGTAACTCATGCTGAATTACAACTCCAATGACAGCTTTTAATGTCTAACCCAGTGGTCAATGTTCATGTGCAGCTTTGGGCAGTAGCCTTCAACAGACTATTCAATTTAAGGCTTCATTGTTAAGCTCATTTGTCCTCGTGTCTAATGTCCACACTTGCTCTCCCTGCAAAGGTAGTTAGATTGTGATCAGGTGTGGGAATGCTGCTAACTTTTCTACTTTATATACCTGGGCCACTGTGCTGAATTAGGGAATGTTCCACTGTTGTCCCAGCTAAGGTCAATCACTTACAGATTTGGGGTCCAAATATGGGAACTTTCTATGTTACTACGACCACCGTGCCATCAGGAAGGCCTATAGCGTTGCAAGCTTGATTTGCTCCCATTCTACTGAATTTGTCATCTCAATTGAAAGAAGGAAAGTGCCTTTCATAATTGCAGGAGGAACCTACGCATTTTACAACCAACTAGGTCATTTATAATGTAGGAAACATAGTAACCACTTTACACTTACTAAGGTCCCACACGTGACAATAAGATAACAACCAAATATGTTGGTCTAAGTGATGCTGGTTGAGAGATGATGTTGGCTGGAATACCTGGGAGAACTCCCCTACTCTTCTTCAAATAAGGCTTTGGAATCATTCACATCAACGTGAGAGGCGGACACTGTTTCAGTTTATCATCTTGTTCGAAAAATGGCGCTTTCAATTGTACTGGTGTCAAGTGTCTCAAGTTAGATTTTCTGCTGACAATAGTCTTGAACCCACAACTTAAGAGGTGAGAGTGCTGCCATTGTCTGTTGTAGTATTGTAAGAAGTTTAACAACACCAGGTTAAAGTCCAACAGGTTTATTTGGTAGCAAAAGCCACACAAGCTTTCGGAGCTGCAAGCCCCTTCTTCAGGTGAGTGGGAATTCTGTTCACAAACAGAGCATATAAAGACACAAACTCAATTTACATGAATAATGGTTGGAATGCGAATACTTACAACTAATCAAGTCTTTAAGAAACAAAACAACATGAGTGGAGAGAGCATCAAGACAGGCTAAAAAGATGTGTATTGTCTCCAGACAAGACAGCCAGTGAAACTCTGTGGGGGTTACAAATAGTGGGACATGAACCCAATATCCCGGTTGAGGCCGTCCTCGTGTGTGCGGAACTTCGTGAACTAAGTGCGGCCTTCGCGACACACGACGGCGCAGAGTCGCTGAGCAGAAACTGATAGCCAAGTTCCGCACACACGAGGACGGCCTCAACCGGGATATTGGGTTTATGTCCCACTATTTGTAACCCCCACAGAGTTTCACTGGCTGTCTTGTCTGGAGACAATGCACATCTTTTTAGCCTGTCTTGATGCTTTCTCCACTCATGTTGTTTTGTTTCTTAAAGACTTGATTAGTTGTAAGTATTCGCATTCCAACCATTATTCATGTAAATTGAGTTTGTGTCTTTATATGCTCTGTTTGTGAACAGAATTCCCACTCACCTGAAGAAGGGGCTTGCAGCTCCGAAAGCTTGTGTGGCTTTTGCTACCAAATAAACCTGTTGGACTTTAACCTGGTGTTGTTAAACTTCTTACTGTGTTTACCCCAGTCCAACGCCGGCATCTCAACATCATGTTGTAGTATTGTCAGGAGGTACAAAGTAGTGGATAGCTCTTCAAAAAGAAATCATTGTTCGATACTAAAGGGCGATATTGGCTCATCCACAAGAAATGGATAATCGAGGAGCAGCAATTGAGCAGAAATATCACAATAATTGTTTCATATTCACGGTGTGAACTCTGACAAGATTCCAGCAGCAATGCTGAAGACTTGCACACCAGAACTTTCAAATGAGACGGCACATCAATCTGTCTGGAAAATTGCCCTATATATAAAAAGCAGGCAAATCGAATCCAACCAATCACCACTCTATCAGTCTACACCCAATCATCAGGAAAATAATGAAACAAGTAATCAATTCTGCCATCAAGTGACACACACACATCAATAACCCGCTCAATGAGACTTATTTAAGTTCAACAAGAATGACTCAGCTTCAGGGCTTGTCACCATATTGATCCCGGCACAGATACAAGAGTGGAATGCCAGCTGAGAGGCGAGAGTAGCTGCCTTCACCATCAAGGCTGCGTTCAACTAAGTAGTACTTGGGAGTCCTGTAAAAACTGAGGTCGAAAAAGAAAACCCTTTAATACCAGTCATGCCAGAGGCAAAGGAAGATGGTTGGGGTGGCTGGAGTCCAATTATCACAGTCCCCAGAAGTTCATACTTAGGCCAACCATCTCGAAATCCTTCATTAATAATATTCACATGTCACATGGCATTCATTGACAATGCTGCAGCGTTTTGCTCCATTCCTAAATCCTGCCAAAATGTAAGAGCCACATTAGCCAACAAGGGGGCAAGTAAAATTTGCAGCAACTAGATGCTGAGTAATTGCCATTTCCATAAGCAAAGCACCTACCACCTCCCTCTGACTTCAAAGCGCACCACCAGCTAACATCCTTAACATTATCCTTGCGCATTTAGAAAGGAATAAACTCATTAACGATAGTCAACATGGTTTTGTGAGAGGGAGGTCATGCCTCACTAACTTGGTGGTGTTTTTTGAAGAAGTGACCAAAATGGTTGACGAAGGAAGGGCCGTGGATGTTGTCTATATGGACTTTAGTAAAGCGTTTGACAAAGTCCCTCATGGTAGGCTAGTGAAAAAGGTTGGATCCCATGGGATAAAGGGGGAGGTGGCTAGATGGGTGGAGAACTGGCTTGGTCATAGAAGACAGAGGGTGGTAGTGGAAGGGTCTTTTTCCAGCTGGAGGCCTGTGACTAGTGGTGTACCGCAGGGCTCTGTATTGGGACCTCTGCTGTTTGTGATTTATATAAATGATCTGGAAGAAGGAGTAACTGGGGTGATCAGTAAGTTTGCGGACGACACAAAACTGGCAGGACTTGCAGATAGTGAAGAACATTGTCAGAGGCTACAGAAGGATATAGATAGGCTGGAAATTTGGGCAAGGAAATGGCAGATGGAGTTCAATCCTGATAAACGCGAAGTGATGCATTTTGGTGGGAATAATGTAGGGAGGAGCTACACGATAAATGGAAGAACCATAAAGGGTGTAGAGACGCAGAGGGACCTGGGTGTGCAAGTCCACAGATCTTTGAAGGTGACGTCACAGGTGGAGAAGATGGTGAAGAAGGCATATGGCATGCTTGCCTTTATAGGACGGGGCATAGAGTATAAGAGTTGGGGTCTGATGTTGCAGATGTATAGAACGTTGGTTCGGCCGCATTTGGAATACTGCGTCCAGTTCTGGTCGCCACACTACCAGAAGGACGTGGAGGCTTTGGAGAGAGTACAGAGGAGGTTTACCAGGATGTTGCCTGGTATGGAGGGGCTTGGTTATGAGGAGAGATTGGGGAAACTGGGGTTGTTCTCCTTGGAAAGACGGAGGATGAGGGGAGACTTAATAGAGGTGTATAAAATTATGAAAGGCATAGATAGGGTGAACGGTGGGAAGCTTTTCCCCGGGTCGGTGGTGACGTTCACGAGGGGTCATAGGTTCAAGGTGAAGGGGGGGAGGTTTAACACAGATATCAGAAGGACATATTTCACACAGAGGGTCGTGGGGGCCTGGAATGTGTTGCCGGGCAAGGTGGTGGAGGCGGACACACTGGGAACGTTTAAGACTTATCTAGACAGCTATATGAACGGAGTGGGAATGGAGGGATACAAAAGAGTGGTCTAGTTTGGACCAGGGAGCGGCGCGGGCTAATTGTTCCTTGTTTCTCGTTTCAAGGCTTCATTCTATGATCATCTTGCTGGTGCCAGTACAGAGCGAGACTGCGGATAGTTGGGAACCTGTCTCGGGGGCAAGGAATTCATATAAGTGTTCGTGGAAGTGGAAATGACTAGGGTTGGGAAGCATTTTCCGATCTGGGCCATTGTGATCTCCTGGACTCGTTTCGATCGCCTCAGGGGGTCGGAGAGGAATTTCCCAGAATTTTTTTCCCCATATTGGCCCTGGGGTTTTTCACTCTGGGTTTTCGCCTCTCCCTGGAGATCACATGGTCTGGAATGGGGGGGTGGGGGTGAGTTAATAGGATGTAATGAACAAAGCATCGTAGCTGTGAGGGACAGCTCGGTGGATAGGATATTGGTATGTAGATAGGCTGGAAAATTGGGCGGGGATCCTGGATTCAGGATTCAATCCTGGACCGGGGAGCGGCGCGGGCTTGGAGGGCTGAAGGGCCTGTTCCTGTGCTGTATTGTTCTTTGTTCTTTGTTCTATTACTGAGCTGAACTGCACCAACATTGTGGCTATAAAGGTAAAATCACCATAGTCTAAGATGACCTTTGAGAGTGAGAGCTGCCTGGTGGTGATTTAACCTGAGGATCACCACACCTCAGGAAGGATGAAAAGACGAATAACCTCAGCTGGTACAGGAATTGAACCTGCACTGTTGGCGTTGCACTGCATCACAGACCAGCCGTCCAAGATAACCAACTCCCCACTGTGGCTATAAGAGCAGCACCGTGACCCAGTACTCAGCGAAGAGGGTCTCAATACCTCTCCATCAACAACAATGTTCAAGTTGGTTGTGTGATGGGATGTTCACTTTCACTTTAGATGAGCAAACTCCAGAATCCTGACACCATCTAGAACAAAGAGTCCGTCTGATCAGTGTCCCTGCACTGAACTCCATCACCCCAACCACCAGCATTCTGGTATACTGCACTAGGATCTACTGCAGTCTTGTGATCACTGCCATTGTGTAGACCAAGGGCAGCAACAAAATCGGAGCATCCTTCATCTTGCAGTTTTTTTTATCACACATTATCTAGACTTACATTTAATATAAAACAGTTCTTGTGCTGTCACTTTGTAAAGGGGGCACAGTAGCACAAAGGTTAGTACTGCTGCCTCAGTGCTAGGGACCTGAGTTTGATTCCCAGCTTGGGTCACTGTCTGTGTGGAGTTTACACGTTCTCCCCGTGTCAGCGTGGGTTTCCTCTGGGTGCTCCGGTTTCCTCCCACAGTCTGAAAGATGTGCATTGGCCATGCTAGACTCTCCCTCAATGTACCCAAACAGGCAGTGGAGGGTGGCGACTAGGGGATTTTCACAGTAACTTCATTGCAGTTTTAAGGTAAGCCTACTTGTGACAATAATGATAAACTTTAAGATTCTGGAACCTCCTAATCACAGCATGATGAGAGCACCATGCCCACGTGAGAGGCTGTTCATTTTTAAAGGTTTAAGGGACACTATCTTTAATTGCATTTCCTGGGAGACTATTTCTCACATTGAGTACACAATTTGCAAAATGATTCAACTCTTGAGCATTTTGTGTCTATGCCCTCTTTTCTGAGCTGTTTTATAACCTTACCCCGCTGTAGTTACCAGGTAGCCAGAGGGTGGCAGCAAAACCTTGAACTACCCAATTTAATCTGACACGTGAGTGGTCAGGTTCAGTGTCGGATTTTCTTCCCCGATGCCCATAGAATAAATCATAGAATCATAGAAACCCTACAGTGCAGAAGGAGGCCATTCGGCCCATCGAGTCTGCACCAACCACAATCCCACCCAGGCCCTACCCGCACATATTTACCCGCTAGTCCCTCTAACCTACGCATCTCAGGACTCTAAGGGGCAATTTTTAACCTGGCCAATCAACCTAACCCGCACATCTTTGGACTGTGGGAGGAAACCAGAGCACCCGGAGGAAACCCACGCAGACACGAGGAGAATGTGCAAACTCCACACAGACAGTGACCCGAGCCGGGAATCGAACCCAGGACCCTGGAGCTGTGAAGCAGCAGTGCTAACCACTGTGCTACCGTGCCGCCCTAAATAAAGTAGGAACATGTTGTGAAGAGGTTTGACACCTCTGCTACAATTGAAAACTATTAAAACAAGAGGTCAGAAAATTGTTCAATTTGCCAAAATGCTCTCAACTTCCACCAGAAGAGTTGAAGTTCTTGACCATGGGTCTCTCCCCTCCCACTGCGGTATATAATATGTACATAAGTCATCCCCATCAAAGGCAATTTTTTGGAGGTCTGGATAGACAAGGGGGCAGAGCTTGTTACCTAAACTGCCAAAGTCCAAAGATGTGCAGGTTAGGTGCTTTGACCATGTTAAATTGCCTCTTAGAGTCCCAGGATGTGTAGGTTAGAGGGATTAGCAGGGTAAATATGTGGGGTTACAGAGATAGGGCCTAGGTGGGATTGTTGTCAGTGCAGACTCGATGAGCCAAATGGCCTCCTTCTGCACTATAAGGATTCTATGAAAGTGAGTGGGGGGATGAAAATCATCATGAGTTTTCAAAAATGGTTCTAATTTTACTGGATAAATGGGTTTCCATTCATATAGCACTTTTTCTGACCTTAGGGCATCCCACAATACTTTACGGTCAATGAAGTACTTTTGAAAATTAGCCACTGTCTGTTTCAGAGTGTCATTTTGAATACAGAGTGTTCTTACAAGCCTTTTTCTGATGTAATTGGTGTCCGGTGAGGGTTCTGAGCATGTGTGGGTTTTGGCGGGCTTTTCAGTCTGCAAGAGGGTGACCTGCAAGTAAGACCTGTTTAACTGATGCTCCTGTTTTCATAGTTATTATTGTTATTACTGTTCTGCTGAGTTACTGTTCGTAGAATCATAGAATCCCTACAGTGCAGAAGGAGGCCATTTGGCTCATCGAGTCTGCACCAACCACAATCCCACCCAGGCGCTATTCCCGTAACTCCACACATTTACCCCGCTAATCCCCCTGACATTAGGGTGAATTAAGCATAGCCAATCAACCTAACCTGCACATCTTTGGACTGTGGGAAGAAACCCGAGCACCCGGAGGAAACCCACGCATACGCGGGGAGAACGTATAAATTCCACACACACTGTTACCCAAGGTCGCAATTGAACCTGGGTCCTTGATTTAACATCTCATCTGAAAGCTAGCACCTTCCTCATTGCTGCGATGCTTGCCTAGATTACGTTTTCAAGTGTCACAAGTGGACATGAACCCACAACCTTGTTAACTCAGAGGCAGCAGAGATACAACTGAGCTGTGACTGATACCAAACACAGACTTTTTTCCTAGGATGAGACATCACATTACAACAAATTTTATCCTTGCCTCACAAGTTAAAAAAAATATAACTCCTGGAGTTAATTAAAATAAATTGAAGAATTAATTCTGACCATATTGAAGATATCCTCACTGCACGGTAATTGTTGTAGCATAGGTCAGCTTGAAGGAAACAGAAAGGAAACCAATATAAATATTGTTACAATCTGGGTTCCGCGATCTTGATAGATTGTGACCAAATATTGAAAAGCTATTTCTGTGAAGTCAGTCAGGTCTCACTGGCCTTGATATTACTCTGTTTATTATTGGTGTACAAATTGGTTTAATACATCGCTTTCAAAACCACAGATGGAGAAATCCAATATGTTCCCTCATATTGCAGTGTGTTTTCAGGTCCATTTTCGAGTATGTTTTCGGCACAGCATTCCGCTGATTACAGCTAGTGTTTCACTGTTCTCCCACATTCTGCACACAGCATTCAACTGCTGGTGTAATCCTTCCCTCATATTTTGGACTTGTATCAGAACATGATTCAGTCTGACAGAAGCACAACCTTGAACTGAGTGGAATGACCTCATGTTGGACATGGCAGCCAATGCCACATTGCTCATGCCAGTCTGTGTACTATTAAGCCGGTGTGAAGAGAGCAGTAGGACATTCACAGGGAGATAATGAATTCATTGTGGCCTGGGGCTCACAGGTTCTTGTTTGCAATTTAAGAGGCATTATGGTCCACCCAGACGTGAGTAATAGGTAATGGTGGCATCATCCAGCATGACTCATCCTGCAAACCTACAGTCAGGATTTATCATGCTTTCAACCACAAACATATGGCAACAAGTAATTTCCACGCTTGACACAAATTTAGCTTAAGTTTCATCACCAAATAATCAATTAATAGTGCTCTTTGATGCTACTCAAGCAGAAATATAAAGAAAGAATGAACTTGCATTTTATACAACGCATTTCACGATCTCAGGATATTTTACAGACAGAGAAGTATGGTTTCCTATTTTTGTTAGAAGCAGTGGCAACCAATCTGCAGTACAAGGTCCTACAAATAGCAGAGGTGTCGGCATTGGACTGGGGTGGGCACAGTAAACAGTCTCACAACACCAGGTTAAAGTCCAACAGGTTTATTTGGAATCATGAGCTTTCGGAGCGCTGCTCCTTCATCAGGAGAGTGATTCCAAATAAACCTGTTGGACTTTGACCTGGTGTTGTGAGATTTCTTACTATACAAGTAGCAGTAAGATAATGGCCAGATAATCTATTGTTTAATAATATTGGTTGAAGGATAGATAGTGGCCAGGATACAGGGGGAAACTATTCTGCTCTTAACTTGGAAGCATAGAACTAGTAGCAGGAGTAGACTGTTCAGCTCTTCAAACCTGATCCATCATTCATTTTAATCATGGCTGATCCTCTATCCTCGACAATAGGACCCTGGCATCTTTTGGGTTCACTCAAGGGACTCGGTTTACAGAATGAAGAGACATTCCTGCCTGTAAATTGGTTCATTGGTCTAAAATGCATATGTCGCCTGAATGAGGGTCCTTTCTCTGAACTAAAGATAAGAAATGCAATTGAACTATTCTATACTGAATTACTTCGGTGTCAGCCCGGGCTCAGCAGTCACACTTACTCTCTGGATCTGAAGGTCGTAGGTTCACAGCCTCAATCTCTAAATTCATGCACATAATCCATGCTGACACCAGTACTGTACTGAGAAAGTGCTGCCCTGTCAGAGGTGACACTAAACTGAGACCTTGACTGTCCTCTCAGCTGAACATGAAGAATTTTACAGCACTATTTGAAGGAGAGCGGGGAATTCCCTTGGTGTACTGGTCAATGTTTACCCTTCAAACAATAAATAGCCTGGTCCTGGGCAGCACGGTGGCGCAGTGGTTAGCACTGCTGCCTCACAGCGCCAGGGACCCAGGTTCAATTCTGGCCTTGGGTCACTGTTTGTGTGAAGGCTACACGTTCTCCAAAGATATGTGGGTTCGGTCAATTGGCACTGCTAAATTGCCCTTAGTGTCAGTAAATAGGTAGGGTTATGGGAATAAGGCCTAGGTGGGATTGTGGTTGGTGCAGACTTGATGGGCCAAATGGCCTCCTTCTGCACCCTATGGATTCTATGATTCATTTAATTCAATGCTCCTTGTGGAATATTGCTGTGTGCATTTTGGTCGCCATGTTTCCTTCATTACAGAGAGTGGCAACACTTCAAAAATACATCATTGCTGTAAAGCACTATGAGAGGTCCTGTGGTTCAGGTTCTTTCTTACTGGTGAGAGGAGGTTATTTAATATGACCAGAAGGTGGATTAATCAGAAAGGGGCATACTGTGCTTTATGGAACCTTCCTAATCCTAAGTTCTGGGAGAGATCACTGGTCCAATGCATTTGTTTATTTTGACAAGTGCTGGAGTGTTCCTGTCCCCTTGGGTTTTTAATTGATGAAAATAATCTGCTGAACCCAATGCAATAGGATGACAGCAACAGGTGACATCATGAAACCTGAGACTGCAGTTCCAGTGGTTTGTGCAATTCAATTTAAATCACACAACTGGAAACATCCTCCCATCTTTTCAAGCTTTTAAACACATCATTTATGGAGATGTGTGCTGTGGATATTCCTACTTCATCTCACAATTACTGTTATTTAGTGAAAGTCTATTAGAATTGTTTGTGCCGAGCAATTAAAAAATATATACATTTTTGAAATTATTACTAGACCACATTTTTCAACAATTGATTTCCAGGGTGTAAAGGAGAGTTAGGCTGGTAAAATAAAATGTTTTCCTCACTAAGGCATGAAACCAGCACTATTGGATAAAGCAAAGAGCTGGAACAAGCAGAAGAGCTTATAGAATCCCTACAATACAGAAAGAGGCCATTTGGCCCATCGAGTCTGTACCAACCACAATCCCACCCAGGCCTTATTCCCGTAACACCAATATTTACCCTGCTTATCCCCCTGATACTAGGGTCAATTTAGCGTGACCAATCAACCTAACCCACACATCTTTGGGCTGTGGGAGGAAACTGGAGCACCCGGAGGAAACCCATTCAGACACAGGGAGAATGTGCAATCTCCACACAGACAGTGACCCGAGGCTAGAATCGAACCCAGATGCCTGGCGCTGTGTGGCAGCAATGCTAACCACTGTGCCACCCATTAAGATTAAGCTTTCTTCTGTGCTGTATAATTTTACAGCTGTGCAGTACAACATGGTAAATGAAGGATGGTTGCAACTGCAGAAGGTACAGACTTTGGAAATAAATTAACATGGGGATAAGCGTAAAAAAGAAACAACCTGCTTCTATAAATATCAAAAAGATGCTGAGAGAAGGTAGTCAAGAAGGCATACGGCATGCTTGCCTTCATCGGCCAGGGCATTGAGTTTAAAAATTGGCAAGTCATGTTGCAGCTTTATAGATCGTTAGTTAGGCCGCACTCGGAGTATAGCGTTCAATTCTGGTCACCACACTACCAGAAGGATGTGGCGGCTTTAGAGAGGGTACAGAAAAGATTTACCAGGATGTTGCCTGATATGGAGGGCATTAACTATGAGGAGAGGTTAGAGAAACTTGGTTTGTTCTCACTGGAACGACAGAGGTTGAGGGGCGACCTGATAGAAGTCTACAAGATTATGAGAGGCATGGACAGAGTGGATAGTCAGAAGCTTTTTCCCAGGGTGGAAGAGTCAATTATTAGGGGGCACAGGTTTAAAGGAGATATACGAGGCAGATGTTTTACACAGAGGGTGGTGGGTGCCTGGAACTCGTTGCCGGGGGAGGTAGTGGCAGTGGATACGGTAGTGACTTTTAAGGGGCGTCTTGACAAATACATGAATAGGATGGGAATAGAGGGATATCGTCGCCGGAAGGGTAGGTAGTTTTAGATAGATTGGGCAGCATGGTCAGTGCAGGCTTAGAGGGCCGAAGGTTCCTGTGCTGTAATTTTCTTTGCTTCTGTTCTTTGTAATGCCCTCTGGCTTTGGATAGCTGAAAACTGTGTGGGGTTTGCTGTTATGGTCTTCGGTTAATACCTGAATATTTAGCGTGATATTTAAGAATTATGTCATTCTTTTACAGCAACTGAAAATGTTGCATTACAGCAGTTGAAATCTGAACAAGGTGTTCATTGGTCTGGATGCAAGCCAACCAGAAGGTATAAGCTCTGTATCTTGACACAATGCATCATTCAGACATAATCAGAGAAAAAAGGCCCAAAGAACTGTTCCCATCCCACATCCTTCCCTCATACTGGTACTACAATAGCACCCAAATCCCCCAGAGGTTATAATTATAACATTAGGCCCTTAATCCCAAAGGTTAAAATGACTATATTAGCTCCTATATCTCAAAGGTTAAAAATGGCTGCATGATTCCAAAGGTTAAAATTATGACATTAACCCCTAGATCTCAAAAGTGGAAGAACAAGATTACCAGGAGAAAAGAAAGCCCAGCCCCTTAGCAAGCAGCTAAGAACTATTCACCTCCTAGCCTTTGTATAAATCCCAGCAGATGTAGTTATCTGGAGACTAGTATATCAGACATGGAAGGACACAAAGTTAAAATGTCTATCCATTTATTTATTACACCACTTTTCAAATACAAAAAAGCACCATAATACAGCATTCAATAAATAGAACTAGTAACAGAAATTGAAGTTTCTTCATTACACTTGGTAACAATATCAAATACTTCACAATGTAAAATGCCAGCAAAATGATGCATCAATCACACAGGATAAAGGCTACAATACACAACAGACTGAAAAAAGGATATAATAAAAAGCTTGGGTTGAAACAAGATTGAAACAAAAAGGGACAACCAAAGGAAAAGCATCAAATGTCATTATAATAAATATTTAATCTATACTATTCGTTTTTTTCTGATTTGCATCTCCTGTCGTAGGTTATTATGACAGGAAGTTGAAGTACAGTCAAGCCAGTACTGGTTGGAAGAAAAAGTTGCAGGGACACAATGTTCAGGGGATTTATCGACTGGAGTGGGGCAGGATGTGGGGTGGTGAGAGAGGATAAGGCTTCCAATTGAGGACAGCAGGATAACATCTGTCACGTTGCCCCCAATAACAAGAGGAAGTTTTTAGTTCGGTCGACGCATGTGACTGATGCCCCTTTTCAATAATACTTCGCACTCCCTCAAAAGGAAATGGATGGCCAAGGTGCAGAGGGTGACTCTGCATCGACTGAAGGTTTGAAAGTGATTGACAGGAGCCAAGTGTCTCCATCTACAACTCCAGAGCAAAACTCATAAGGCCAGAGAGCATGAAATAGAGTGTGAACATAGAGACAATCTTTCAGTATCATTCGTATATTATTATTTATAAAAGGCTGCATACTGCCAAGATAAGAAATAAAGATCAATAATCTCAGAAGTAAAGCTCCATTAAAAGGAAAATTATTTATCTTATTATCTGTAAATTGTGCTCAAATACAGCATTGTGTCATCGCGATGGCGGGTCACTATGACAACAATGACATGTGGTTCTTTCCCCACCACCCCCACTGCAAAACATCATCATATATCTTTCAGCATGAAAGGATCAACAACTTCTACCTGGCCATCAGAGGTACCCAATCTCATCCATTTCATATGCCTAAGCCATTTAATCATTTTCTTTTTCACCCATTTATCGAGTTCCTTCTTAATCACTGCGGTTGTCTCCTTCGATATTCACTTCTGGTGATAAATTCCATATTCAACTGAACCTTTAAGTGAAAACATTCTTCTAAACTCCTCTTCATACTTCTATTAGTGATAAATTATGCCCCATCATCAATTCACCGAGCAAATTCACTATTCACCATTTCAAGCTATCATTTTGTGTTCGCTCAATATTTTGTAAATGAAGATCACTGTCCTTTAATAGTCTCGGAGCAGGTAAGAGTATTTTGAGATAATAGAGATGATTCTCCTCTGCTTTGAACTAGAGACCGTTCAGTTCCCAGTTACACAATAGAGGAAGGAAATGGAACTGAGCCTGTGCTACTATGGTCCTTGCCCACTTTGCATTGCCCAGGGTTTTCAAGGCTTTCCCATATTTGAAGTGGCAGAGGTGTAATGATATGTTCCAGCTCATTTTCCTCTTGCAATGTCAATGGGTTCCCATTAGCCAAAGCCCTGGGAGTAGATCTTGGGCATGCCAAGATTGGAATATAGAAACAGGAGTAGGCCAATCATCTCCTCAAGCCTGTTCCACTATTAAGTTAGACCATTTCTGACCTGTGCCACAACCCCATTTACCTGCCACTGAGGATGATAAGAGCCAGGCAGTTAGAAGGAGCCTAGCAGGATGTTAATAACTTATTTTTGCACTAAATATCCAAAAACACCTGCAGTGCTGGATGCCTTCCACCTTCTGACTTTGGACAGCAGTCAGAATGGTTCCACAGCCAGCGGCCATAACAAGTTCTGCAGGCTTGTCAGGCCTATAGCACACCCTGATTCTGGTTCTGGGATACTAGCAATGGAGCATGCCTTGCTGGAATGCAGCCATGTGACCTGTTCCCAGAACTGCAAGGCAGGAAGTACAAAACATTAGCCACAAAAACTTACAAAATGACCTGCAAATCCCCCCCCCCCCCGCCCATGGGTAAAAATAAACAAAATTACTTCAAAGCAGCCAGGATCTATCTGAATGTTGGAACAGGTTTGAGGAGTCGAATGGCCTACTCATATTCCTATTTTCCCTGAACACCTTCACTAAATCAGATTGCAAAAGGGGGCACAGAAATCAATATATTTTTAAGAATTTGCTTGGGTTGGTGCTATAATTTATGTTAAGAAGTAAAAAGAACATAATTGTAAAGTTAGAATGACAGGTGGATAAAACAAGGTGTATTGTATTGCACTGTTTGCTCAACAGAGTCCATGAAATGTGTTTATTCCATATATAAACTGATTTAAGTGTAGATAAAAAATGGGATCGAAGAGTTGTGTCACTACTAGTGATGTTACCTATCTGATTCAATAAGGGACTGGACTTCAGCAGTGCAATGTCAACACAATCCACAATAAGTCCATTGACTTTACTACCATGTGCTATCAAAAAACCTCTCACTAAATCAAATTTGATTACCTTATCTATGGCTATTAACTGTAGGTGACTTGTTTTGGCTCCTGCAGGATTTGACATATCACCCTTGACAAAAGGGTGTTAAGAATAATTTTCTTTCAGCATTTTTAATGGCGGCATCTCTCCCCTTCCTCCTGACCCTCAAAAGAGAAAGGGAGGAATATTCGCCCCCAGATGCCATCAGTGTTCCTACAACTAGCTGGCAGAAAGTGCTCGAGGTTGCTCAGGTATGACTGTTCCCTCCCCCACCCTCCCACCCAGCGCCACTCCATGCAAGGAGACACTGTCATTTCTCTGGGTAATTTCACCACTTAATGCAGCTCAAATCAAGAGCTGAGCAGCATGGGGCTTTATCCTATGACAATCCCCTCTCCACAGTACCATGCTATCTTCATACCTCCCTCTCGCCGAATGACTTGGTGCTCATGAACTGCAATTGCATTCTCTCTGAGGGCAGACAGCATTCTGAGATTTCCTTAAAAAATCAGAGTCATTGGCGAACTGCTAGAGCAGAAAAATTGGCGAATAGTAAAAGCAGAGTTCAGTTCCCAGAATTGTCTGATATTCCCACACAAATTTCCTTGTGCGAAGTTGGACGATGTGTGGAAAGATGAGAAGTTTGTCATCCCTGTTCTGCGGAAGGGGAAAAGTCCCTTCTCCACTTCATTGAAACTACCTGGCGGAATAACAGTCGGAGTAACATTGGCAGCACCTGTGGGAAGATCCACTGCTTAAACTATGCCAGTGAAAGGAGGGCTAAATCACAATACAACCCCATGGCCCCACAATAACAAGCCAAACACTGGCAATCATTTCCCCCCAATGCTTAGGTAGCCAATAGGCTTAAAAGGGAGGGCACTGTTACTCAACCAATGTCTCTGTGAACATTGCTAGGCAGTGAGTGAGAAGAGCAAACAGAGCCACAGGCAGACTAGAAAAGAGAGGGGTCCAAACACACAAAGGCACTATCAAAGAGAAGGGCCTTTGAAGGCAAAAAGGGAGATGGCAAAGCAGAGGTGTTGAGGGAGGAAGTTTCAAAGAACAAATTCTACCTTGGTTATTTAGAAATGGAAGTCATTTTTTCTAATGGAAACTAAAAACTGGGGGAACGTTAAAAAGTGACCGTGCAGCTTCCGTATAAATCTAATTGGTTTATTCTCTGCCCTTTAGAGAAAGATCCTGCTTGGTCAGATCTAACTCCAGCCCTACAAAATGTGGTTGCCTCTTAAGTGCCCTCTGAAGTTGTCTAGTAAACTCCTTGGCTGTATGAAAACTGCTACACTGCAGTAGCTCAATCAAATGGGCCACCCCCACCTTCTCAGGATTGAAGTCGGGATGTTGGCCCTGTCAGTGGCACCACCATCCTGAGAGCAAACTTAAAATGAAAAGACAGCTAATTGAGTTTTCAGGAGAGCAAAATCTAAAATATAAATAACTTTGATGCTTTTTTTTTTGCAGTGAGGCAGCAAAGCCAGATAAAAATACCACAAACATTTTTTTTTCTCTGAGTAAAGTCTTTAATCCATCAGCAATGCAGTCACCAAGCATCTGACCAGCATTGCTCAGTTAGAAACGAATCACAATGAAATGTCCACAGCTCCTCCTGCAGCCAGGCTGGACCAGAAATGATCCGTCTCTTTCTGTGTTCACAACAAGCTTTTCCTCATTCAGACGGCAAGGTAGGTAGGGGGACAAGCAACGTGGCAGAGGGAAGAAACTACTGGAACATGCAGCTCTGAAAGTGAGAGCATTGCTGCTCGGAGCTCTGCAGCATGGCCTTCCGATGCATCGCTATCGGCATGCGTTGCTGAGGCACTGCTGCATTCCCGCCAATGGGCATGCGCAACTGGCATTTCGGCGATGAAGCAGACTTGATGCCCAGCGAGAGTGAGCACTTTGAGGCTCTCCAAGACGCATGTCCTTGCCCGAAATCACAAGGATCTCTGCAAATCAATCAGTTTAAAAACCTGAGATGATTTTTTTTTTGTTTTCTTCATATATTGTTGCTGCAGGCTCGAGTACATTTCATAAAGAACAGAGTGAGGGGGGGGGGGGGGGGGGGCGGGGGATGGGGAAAGAAAAAGCCTTTTATAATTATTATGTTTATTCAAACCTGAGGTATTTGCATCAAGCAGCCAGGATATCTTTAAACTATTCAAAAAACATTTAAATCAGCCATAATAATAGATACACCACTATTTACATTATATTAATGTCTGCATCCATTCGCAATCAGTCCATACAGATTATCTCATAGAAGGTACTTTTCCAGCCTTTAGTGTAGCAGTCTACATTTTAACTGGCTCAGTCACATACAAGGAAGGACAAAGTGCAATAAATGGCCTTCTCAGGTAGCAGTCCTGCGCAGACCAGGGTATGATGCAAAAACAAAGGAAACATAAAACACAAAAAATATATAATTAATAAGATAAAACCAGACTTTGAGTATTGCTTGAAGTACTTAAATACCGCACTGTACAACTTTAAATGGGGTGGCCAGTTCCCTCATCTATCACCATTGCCAGAATGTGTGTGGAGAAATAAATTAGCTTTCTAAAAATGTTCAAGACAAGTCTCAAGTGAAGAGTCAACCCACTTTCTGTATCATAAGAGAGAAAAACATTTACTGCGCTTTTGTTTCTTTAAAAAAAAAGTCCACAGCTTCCACATTGTCTACTTTCAGACGATAAATAACCACAGTTCCTCCCTTTCACGCAGTGAAAATAGCCCAATCCCAACGGTGTCACGACACCTCAATGATCTCCATACTGCCGGAAAAGCTGGACTGTTTCCCTATTTTCCCCAGGTCTTCCCTCGACCTGCTCTCTGACATGCCGTCCTCAAACTCCATCTGGCAGCTCCGCCTCTTGAACTGTTTCTCAATGGCTCCCTCCTCGTGCCAGCTCCGCCGTGTGTCCCTTGGCTCGGGCTGCTTCTCGCGAAGCCGGACCCCCCCGTACTGCTCGCAGCCGTTCGGTGCAGTGCTGCAGCCAAAGGAGGAGTATGAAGGGGCGCCACCACTGAAGAGGTTGGTGCTTCCTGCCAGGTGACTGGATTGGGAGTCTGTGCTAAAGTACCACGGAGTGCTGACAGAGGGGCTTGTTGAAGCCGGGGATTGTACCAGTTCTGAATGCTTCCCCCACCGGTTGATGCCATTATTTCCCAAAGGGAGCTGCTGGGCGCTAGGGATATTCAGCAGCAGCGCCTGTTTCAGGTTGTCCTCCACATTGTTGACCTTGTGGACTGGGCAGGGAATGCCAGTCCTGGTTAAGTTTAAACTTAAGGGATGCACGGGTGAGCTGGACGGGTTTGCGAGATTGCCAATGTGCTTTGGTTTGCGCCTCTGCCGAGCTTTCGATTCGGCACCGAAGTCTGACCCTGTGGGCTTATCTGGGCTGTCCAGGCTCGGAGAGTATTGCTCAAAGCCGGGGCTGGCCATTTTGACCTCGAGTTTGCAAAGCTTTGGGATGTCATCAGAATCCATTGGTGTGGCGGCCTTGCTGGAATTGAAGCTGACACTTGGCGAGTAGGAAGACTTGACGTCCAGTGAGAAAGAGCGCTTGAGCCGGTTGGTGTCCTGAATCCGCTCCGTGGACAGATGCAGACCATTGAGGCCCTGCTGCAAGGTGATGTGTGATGCATTCTTCCAATCAGTTCCACTGCTCTCTGAATCACTGCATTGCTGGTTCACATCCTTCTGTGCAGCTTGCCCTGTAGTCTCGGAGGTAGGGAAGGCAGGACGCATCCTTTCGAAAATGCCTCTGCGGGCCTCAGTCACTTCTTTGTCGACTTCCTCCTCCTGTCTGTCTGCCTGAGGCTTCAGGGAGCTTAGGGACCGGACTTTCAGGAGCTTTAGGCTCTTTTCATACTCAAGCAGCTGCCCCATGAAGTTGAAATTGGGAGATATCGACGGCCTTCGATCTTTGACAAACCTTTAACAAGAACACAAAGACTCTAAGTTGTTTGCAGCCAAGCATTAATTTGTCTACCATAGAAAGCTACCACCAGAGCCATCGGGATAATTGGCAGCAATAAACCACATTATTCATTGAATAATATTTTCCTTGTATTTCTATTCACTTATGTACATGCAATAAAACATTTCAAAGTAGTTTCCCCCATCCTGTTCCCCGCAATTAAAGAACGCTTAGTTATTGCTAAAAACCTATAGTAATTTAGTCAATAATTGAGGATTTCCCTCCTCTCAATTTGGGTGCATCCCTGCCACAGAGAGAACCATCTCAGAGATGCCTCAGTTGCAGGTCTGGCTCAGGGCAAGAGATGGGCACTTCTGTCACTGCTAATGTGCTACACCATTCCTGCAGGGAAGAAACTTGCAGCCTTGTCAGGAGGCAGGCGCAGCTGACTAGCTACCTGTTCGAAGACATCTTTGTTCCATTGAACGTATTGCTTCTGGATGACGGGACCTGCGCACTGCTGTTGTCAAAGTGTAGGGCCTGAGTATCTTTGTGTCCCGAGGCTCCACAACCAACTGAATGTTGGACACCAGTAAACTGATGGGATGCTCCTGCACCCAGTGTTCCTACAGTCTAAGTGGCAAGAAAGGGACCAGAGACTGTTCTCCCCTCGTTTGCTAATGATTAACACACACCCTCCCACATCTGGGTGACTGACTTGTTTCCTGACTGAACCCATGACTGAATGTATCCCCAATTAACTTTTTCGCCTCCGCCTTTCCCCACTTCTCCCAGATCTGATGTAAAAAAGTCACTGGTAGGTAGCAAGTGTGACATATGGCAGCTGACCATGTAACCTGGGCTATTGTAGTGTAATGGTGTCACCCTTCCTCCTCACCAGTATAACAGCAAAGCGAGCAGTCCTGAGCCAGGACTGGCACTCACAGGCACCAGCTTGTCGCTCACAACCAGTCTGAACTGCTGTAACCTGCTTAATACAGGCAGACAGGCATCAGTGCTGCAGTCAATCTGGTCTCTTTTTGTGGGTAATTTTGGTTTTGTGCTAAAGTTGAAAGTGGCTTTGATGGCCATATGAACTGAGAGAGATGTTAAACTTAGCACTGATTCATTATCGACCATCCTACACTGTCATACAGTCAAATCCTCCCTCTCTAACTGTTCTTATATTGCACTCAACTTATGCTACTACATACAAGTATTACAAAAACAGCCACAGCCCAAGTTGGATATAAGACATCCCTGTATGCTTACTATCCAGTTTTAACATATTGGGAATTAATTCAACTTGACTAGTTGTACGCATCTTTTATGCAGATGTGGTGTTGCACTGGTAATGCCACTGTCTAGTAATCCAGAGGAAAAGGCTTACGCTCTGGGGACATGGGTTCAAATCCCACCATGGCAGTTGGTGGAATTTAAATTCAATTCAGAAATCTATAATATAACTCTCACTAATGGTGACCAACACAACTATCATTGATTGCTGTAAAAACCCATCTGATTCACTAATGTCCTTCCTTTATGGAAGAAAATCCTGCATCCTTATTTGGTCTGGCCTACACGTGACTCCAAACCCACACAAATGTGGTTGACTTTAAACTGATCTTCAAAATGGTCTAGCAAGTCATTCAGTTCAAGGGCAATTAGGGATGGGCAACAAATGCTGGCCCAGCCAGCAACTCCCACATCCAATGAAAGAATTTTTAAAAAGTTCATAACATAAGATAAAAACATAGACACACATGGAGTCAGTGCTACTGAAAGCAGCCAGGACAATACAATTTCACCAGTATTATCATGTGTCACAGCCTGGCCCTGTCCCCCTCTCGTTTTCACACTCACAAACACCGTTGATTTTACTGTGCATTTTATTTTGTCCAACTGTTTCATCTAAACTGGTCAGTATGCAATGTACAAGTTGTACGGGTAAGTTTGTTTACCAATACAATTGTCCCTCCTGAAGTCAGACCAAATGGCTGGTAACTGAAGACCATTTTGGTTCAGTTGGATAGTGCAGTGGTTGGAATGAGCTGAAGTGCTTCTCTCAAGCACTGCCAAAGGGTTGGAGGGAAGGAATAAGAAACATATGCAACGTGGCAGAGACCAAAATCACTCGACTGACTCTAGCTCATGTCTGGCATTATTTACCTGTATGCGTCATCGGAGGACAGGCCCATGGTCTTCATAATGTAGGCAATGGCGACTGTAGCCGATCGAGAGATCCCAGCCAAACAGTGGACAAGCACTCGGCAGTTGGAGACTTTTGCTTTGTCTAGGGAGAAGCAGTGAACAGTTTGAGTGGAATGTGTCAGCCTGCTTCTGACGCTCAGTTTAGCTATTCTAGCCTATACCATATGGAACTAGAAACAGCCTGAATAGAAAGACAAATCATTCCATCATGCATTTCTCTCACAGCACTCGAACTGAAGCCTTAGATCAAAGCCAAGGCTACACACTGCAGCTACACTAATACCACTCTGCTGACTCCCATCTTCCCAGTTATCTGTCACATGGGGATAGAATCATTGGAGACCAGAACAGGCATTTAGGAATGTGTGAACACCATGGGCTGAATGTACCCACACGTGCACACAATTTATTTTTCTATTTTCACTCCCTCATTTTCTAAAGGCAATCACTCATATTGGGGTGCCTTCCTCAGCAGTGTGCTGGGAACTGGGGGTCCCACCACTGCCACAACCCTCCACGGCTCTTAAAAGATGCTGAAAGCACGCCATGTTTCTTACCGATGAAAACAACAGATTCATCCAACCAGGGCAGAAGCTTCTCACAGTAGTTGTCGTTGACAGGAATGCGCATGAAGTGACTTTCTGAGATGAAGTCGGGCTTGGGACAAGAGTTGCTGGCATTAAGAACAAATGTGATTCCATTCTGTGCCATTAAGTCCTACAACAGAAAAATGATTACCGATTAATATATATATGTCAGACCAAAATATATTTCTCAAAACCTATATATGGAATTCTTCTGACAACAGTATTTTGTCAGTAAGCTTTTGAATGTTTTTACCCAGTCTCTCTGCACCAGGGCAAAACCAGAGGGGGTGAGGCAGGAAAAACCCCTTTGTGTGTACCTGAGATACTGGTTAGCTCTCACACATAAACACAGATGGTCGCTAACTAATCCAATACAGATACTGGGAAGAATTTCTTTAAAAGCAGAGAAGGGTGAGGCTGTGAAACACACTGCCACATGGAAAGGCTAAAATAGATAAGGGAAACTTGATACATCCATGAAGAGGAAGGGAATAGTGTGGTAGGGGTGGCAGAATAGCATGAAATGTGGAGTATAATATAAGCAGTCGAACCTTCTGGCCTGTTGTGTGTTGTAGGTTCAAAGTAATACGACGAATGTCAGTGAAGTGAAAGCAGCTTCAAGCTAAATTCTGCCTCTTTTTCTTAAACGTAGTTTCCCGCCCATATTATTTATTTAAATGTAGCAACTAAGAAGCAGACTGCTGCTGTGTTTTTGAGATTGTGAAAATTACAGGGTGACCATCACTGAAACCCACCCCGCCAGTTTTGACGAGTCATTCCCACTCTGCTCTATTGCAAACCCATTGAGTTATAGTGGCCGCAATTTTCCACTCCCATTTTTGTCTGGGGCTTCGACGTCGCTTTTCCCACCTGCCATCGGCCTTTGCCAAATTCTGAGAACATTCGACCCAATAATTTCTTTGGTCAGAGAATAGCCGGATTTTGTGCAATCCCAAAATTGGAATCTTATAGCAAACACTCAGCTTCTTGTCGCTGGTTCTAATGAAAGATCTCCTCCCCTAAAATGCAGCCTTCACTTTGTGGATGCTGACTGGTCTGCAGTCTATTTTTGATTTTCAGCATTTGTAGTTTTTATTTAAAATCACATACTTTTTTTTGGTTTTGTAACATATTTGTTTCCTCTCTGTCTTTCCCTCTGCTAAATCTCCATATAGCATGCACCATAGTTTATCCCTAAACTTCTGTTAACTCTAATTCTACAAGTGGACATTAAGTGGTCTCTCCCTCCTAGGGTTGTCAACTCCCAGATTGTTCTGTAGTCTCCAAGAATTAAGGATTAATTTCCTGATTATTACTTTCCTGCATGTGGCCCTGGGAGAAAATCGGAGGGTATTAAAGAAGTGTTTCCTTTTTATCAAAATATTGGAGGAGGATTTTAAAAATCGTTGTTTAACTGGGCGAGTGGTTAGAGGCCATATGATGAAACCTCCACGAACCACAGTTGGCAACTCAATTCTCTCCCAAAATGGCTGAGCTTGCTTCTTTAAATTTGATGAAATCACAGGGGCAAACCTACATTTGACCTAGATTCCATAGAATTGCGGGAAGAAGCCAGGTTTATACCTCAACTTGGAGCAAGATTCAGCACACTCTCTCACGGTCTGTGGGTGAATGTGGGTAGGAAACAGTCTCAAGGTATGAAAGCCATAATGACCATTGCAGTATCACAATGCATGGGTGCACAAGGGAATTCATAACCAGGTATCAGTAAAGAGATGACCATAGGAAAATAAATCATTGAATGGTGTATTAAAATATTATCAGATGCTAAGAAGAGCTGCTGAAGTGATTTACCCACTCTTACTGAAAAAGAGAGCTTGGAGCCACCTGAACATTGGCCTGCCCACAGAGTTTCACTGGCTGTCTTGTCTGGAGACAATACACATTTTTTTAGCCTGTCTTGATGCTCTCTCCACTCATGCTGTTTTGTTTCCTAAAGACTTGATTAGTTGTAAGTATTCGCATTCCAACCATTATTCATGTAAATTGAGTTTGTGTCTTTATATGCTCTGTTTGTGAACAGAATTCCCACTCACCTGAAGAAGGGGCTTGCAGCTCCGAAAGCTTGTGTGGCTTTTGCTACCAAATAAACCTGTTGGACTTTAACCTGGTGTTGTTAAACTTCTTACTGCAGTCAGGTCTGCAGAGGATGTAGATTGATCTCTGTACAAACCCAGAGGTCATAGAGCATGGAATTCAGTCAGTTTGCATTGGCAACCATGCATGGCAGTGTAATTGCTGATTTTGTGCAGCTCCCACTGCCACCAGGAGAAAATATGAATGGGACAAACTGGCTAGCTCTTTCAAAGAGCCGTCACAGGCACAATAGGCCAAGTGGTCATCTTTGGTGTGTAAGATTCTCAAGGCAAGAGATCAGATTTAAGGACTTTTATTGATGAGGATAGGGAGGAGTGGGAAATTAATTTCAGGGTTTGCAGGTAATTTGCCCAGATGTCCCATTCATCCCTGTTGTTAAAAATGTAACTGTACCTTATTTAGCACGTCTTTCTGCGACCCTAAGTACAAATGCGGGAGGATTCGAGTAGGACCGATGTTGGCGACAGGTAGGCACGGCTGCGAGATGCTCATTGGCAGGATAGTGGTGGGCTTGCCCTCACACAGGCCTGGGAAACACGATGAAAATGCAGCAAATCCCCCTGCAAAAAACAAAAGGAGGAAAACAAACATGATTGCATTGTTACCTCAGAAAACTTGACTTTTGCCTGCTTCACAATAATCCTCAACAGCACAAGTCCAAAACTCAACCAATTTACCCAAATTTTGGCTCGAACCAGGCCCAAAAAGTAGAAAGCTGCAAAAAGACCTTCCTTCAAATCACACTTTTTGTGACAGAAATTCTAAGCTATAGGAGCCCTGCCAATTCACATCAAACCTTATTATGTGAGCTATCACTTTATAGATTGCAAAATTTTACATGAACACAACAACTCAAACCACTCGGGAAAGATGTTGAGATATATTTGCATAACCACACTGAAAGACTATGGCATGCAGCAGGAGGCAAAGGATGGGGTTTTGTCCTCTCAGCCATGCCTTTCAAGACCTGTATCAGCTCCCCAAAGTAAAGAATCAAACACCAATGAGCCGCTATTTGGTGATTGGAGGCAAATGCAGCCTTCAATCCCCCCCAGAAAAGGCTTCCTACCTGTTTCCACTTCCAGAGAGAGAAAGCATTGCATTGTAACCGAGCAGAAAACACAGGAGGAAGGCACACAGTTTGTGTGTGAGGGAGAGAGAGACAGAGAGAGAGAGAGAAAGAGACACAGCCTCTCTCAGGTGTGCAGAGCCAAATGACGTTATGCAAAACCTGGCAGCTGAACCCACATGACCACAACTTCACTCAGGAATGATTCAATCTTTCCTGCTACACTGCGTAAATTTACACAACTCTTAATGACTGATGAGAACTGCTCTGCACAGACCGCAGAACTTCCAACCACCATCCCCCACAACAGAAACACTTTCATTGTGTTGATAACCAGCACTTGAGAACTGCTTCTGTCGTAGTCAAATGAGCTGGTGAAACTGAAACGACCAAAACCGATGCCAGGAGCATGTACTGAAGTGGAACTTGGTCATGTTACAATTTTTAGTAAGCTCCAAAGTCAAAAGATCACTGAAATATTAGTACAGCTCTGTGAGAGGGTAATAACTTGCAAAGGAAGTCTGCAACTGAGGTTAACACCAGCATTTGTTTTTCTGTCTGAATCACAAACCATTTTGTTTCAGTTTAGGAGAGTGCTGCTTGCATAAGATTCAAACTGCCATCAATTGGACCCGTTCTATTGCCTAATTCAAATGAAGAGCTGATTTCATACAAAAATGAAAAACAGCATCCTGTATTACACTCAATAAACAGGAGTATAAAATGTTTTCTTCCCAGAGTTTAAAGATCAAAGCTGTATCGCAGGGTAACCTCTGATAACAGCCATGAATTAAAAGTGCATAACCCATTATATCACACTTTGATTATAAGCATGTCTGATAGTTTTCTGTTCCTGATCTAAATTGTGTGTTCTGTTAGTCAGCAAAGGAGTGGAAAGACTGGCAAACTAAATCTCAACCAGGGACTCATAACACAGTGTACCTGGCACATTGGTAACATCATGTCATGAGCTCTGGTTCAGTGGGAGCATTCTTGACTGTAAGGCTTAACTGATTGTGGACTCGAGCTCCACTGCGGAGACCGAACCACATATTCTAGAGCGACGCTTCAGTGCAGTACTGAGGGAATGCAGCACTGCCAGAGCTGCTGGATGGTACATTAAGCCGAGACCTGGGCTGCCCTCTCAAGTGGATGTAAAAGATCTCATGGCGCTATTTTGAAGATGAGTTGTCCCTGGTGTCCTGGCCGATATTTATCCCTCGGTCACAAAAAGCAATTGATCTGGTCATCATTTCGGTGTTGGCTGTGACAGCTTCTGTTCTGCACATTTTCGACATTACAATAGTGATTACACTTCAAAAGTACACGATTGGCTGGAAAGCTCGGAGGATGTGAAAGTCACTTTATAAATGCAAGCTAGAATCATAGAATCCTTGCAGTGCAGAAGGAAGCCATTCAGCCCATCAAATCTGCACCAATGCTCCAACAGAGAGTCATACCCAGACCCACCCACCCTGTCCTACCCCTGTAACCCCAAATATTTATCCCACTAATCCCCCTAAACTAGACATCGTGGGACGCTAAGGGACAATTTAGCCTGGTCAATCCACCTAACAGCACATCTTTAAACTAGGTTCATTTATTCTCTTCTCTTTGTGTGCATTGAGATATTAGAAAAACCATTCAACCAGGCAGAGAAAGGTCGAAAGGTATCAACCAATAAACAGGATGTCATGAGCATTTGTGAAAGTCGTGCAGGGTGGGGAAGCGTTCTGCCAGGAAACCATCATTAACTCTCTCCTTTATCACATTCACCTTCAGAAGATAAACAACTCCATTGCTGTGAGATCACCTGCAATAAATGGTACTTAACAGTGAATTAAACTGGCTCCGGGAAAACAGACTCTTTTACTTTTATCTTTATGGCCTATTGTAAAACAAGGCAGCGTACATGGAAGCTCTCGCACAGAAATGGAAATTGCTGGAAACATCTGGTCAGCACCTGAAATATATTGACAAGGTGGGACACTTCCACAGAACAGCTCAGGTCATGGTCACAACCAAAATGTGCCTCTCAGGTGCTCAGTAGACACTGCTGTATTGTGTGAGACCTGCACAATGTGCAGCCTGGGTCCTGAAGAGCAGGTGTTACACAGCCACCTGCAAGCCAAATGTAAAACACTTCAATGGCCAGGAAATCCCCTTTCACTAAGCCTTCTTGTCCACTGGTCTTGGTGAGCCCCATTCGTTCATCCCTATTGGTTGGCTGCACTAACCATACATGGCAACAATAATGCAATATGAAAGGGAAACAAAAGAGAACTTGCATTTCTATAGCACCTGCCAGGAAGTCGCTAAATGCTTGGGATGTAAATGAAGTTCTTTTTAGCAATCACTGTTGTAATGTAGGGAAATAGAACATGCGATTTATACACAGTTATGTCCTACAAACAATGGCCAGATAATGGGCGGGATTCTCCAATCCCGTTTGTCCTGCCCCCGCTGTCAGCAAGAACAGAGAATTTGGCTCTCAGCTAAAATTCCATTCACTGCAGTGGCTCCGGAGAATCCCAGCCATGGACGAGGTCAGAGGTTTCCAGTCAATGTGTTTTCGCGGTGGTGACTGAGGGGGGAATGTGGGGTGAAATACTGAGAAAGTCTATAGAGTTCTGGGGAAAACTTTTACACAAGGACATAAGGAATGGGAGCAAGAGTAGACCACAAAGCCCACTGAGACTGCTCTGCCATTCAATGAGATCATGGTTGATCTTGGGCTTCAACTCCATTCTTCTGCCCGCTCACCATATCCCTTAATTCCCCGACAGACCATAAATCGGTCTGTCTAAGCCTTAAAAATATTCAATGATGAAGTATTTGTAGTCCTATGAGGTGGAAAATTCCAAAGATTCACAACCCTCTCCGTGAAGTAATTCCTTCACATCTCAGTCCTAAATGATTGGCCCCTTATCCTACGACTGTGCCCTGCGTTTTAGATTCCCCAACCAGCAGAAACAATCTCTCAGTATCCACTCTATGAAGCCCTTTCAGAATTTTGTAGGTTTTAATGAGGTCACCTCTCATTCATCTAAACTCCAGAGAATTTACTCAGCCTCTCATCCTAGGACAATGCCCTCAACCGGAGACTAATTTAGTGAACCTTTGCTGTGCTGTCTCCAATGCAAGAATATTGCTTTTAAATATGGAAACCAAAGCTATACATAGTACTCCAGATCCGGTCTCTGTGTCCTCCCCACAGCTTACCTTTCGATCTAGTTTGGTATCATCAGCAAACTTGGATACATTACTCTCTGTCTCTTCATCTAAGTCATATATATATAGATTGTAAATAGGTGAGGCCCCAAATCTGACCCTTGCGACACCCCACTTGTTATTGCCTGCCTATGCCCACACTCTATTCTCAATCCCAGTTCATCTCTATACCTTCTATATGTTACGCTTGTCTCTATATTATTAAAACATTTTGAGGCATTCCTTCTATTTTCTTTGTCTTTTTCCCTTTCTGGGAATTTCATTTTTGATTTCTCCCTGCCCTCCCGCATTTTCTTTTACCTCTCCTGGTCTCTCTTGCACCCTTTTTGAGTTTTTGCTTTTTGAGCAGGCACATGGGGCCTTTGTCTTCAGCTCCAAGTCCCATTGGTCATGCACACGGGCCTGACCAACATAAAAAATCTAAAGCGTGCATGTGCAGCTCATTCCCAGCCCATAATTTGTCGCGTCTTGAAGATGACAACCACAGAGCTGAAGATAAAGGTTAGTTTAGTTTAATTATGTGAACTTGTTTGTGGCACACTTGGGGTGGGTCTTCACAGCACACCAGTGAGCCACAGCTAATATATTACCACCAATTCCACGAGTCTTTATCTTACTTATTAACCTTTTGTGCGGCGCCCTTTCGAATGCCTTTTCAAAATCCAAGTATACAACACCGACTGGGTGGCAGATTATGTTTCAGTTTAACATTTAAATGCAAATATCTAACAGTGGAGCCCCTTACTCACAATGCACTGAATCACGTGCCTGCAGCTCTGATGTGCAGCTATAAACTCACAGCCTTCTGACCCAAGAGACAAGAATGTCACCACTGATCGACTCCACAATCAGCAGTATTTTTTACTTGTTCCTTTATCGTAACATCCAACAGTCAGAGTTGATGCAGAATAAAAAAAGACTTTCATTTGTATAGCACCTTTCGTCACTGCACATCTCAAGGCACTTTTCAGCCAGTGAAGCATTTTGAAGTCTAAGTCACTGTTGTACTATAGGAAACATGGCTGCCAATTTGTGCACAGAAAGCACCCACAAACAGCAATGTGATAGTGATTAGAAAATGTTTTCTTTGAAGAGGTGGAGAGGTATTTAGGAACTGTCCTAAAAGAGGACATATGGAGTGGGGCATAGGTAAAGTGTTCCAGAGCTCAATATCTAGGCTGTTGAATGCATGGCTGCCAATGGACAGAATAAAGAAAGTTGGGGGAAGGATCACAGAGAAGGCCAAAGTTGGAGGAACGCAGAGTTATTGGAGGGTTTTTGGGCTGGACAGAGAGATGGGAGAGGCCACCGAGGGATTAGAATAGACAGATGAAAATTTTAAAATCCAGATACTGGTGGACTGGGAAGCAAGGAAGCTCAGATAGCATCGGGGTGATAGGCGGACAGGACCTGAGGCGGGTTAGGATACAGGTAGAGATCGCTTCTTGGCCTTTTGGCTAAGATCAAGCATCAGATCAAGGCCATGATCGGGTACAATGCCTTTTCTTGTCAGCTTGAATCTTGTATGTCTCTCTTGAATTGAATTTGAATTGGTTTTTGGATCAAGCAAGGAGATGGATTAAGGGCTTGCCTGGTCCCTTTTGTGCATTGGCTTCGTAACATAAAGAAGGATACAGGTAGAGTTCTGGATGAGCTTGAGCCCCGTAGAATTCAAATTTGTTATCTCAGTCCAAAACTGACCATCACTTTTTGTAGAAAACAGAAAAAAACACAAGAAAAAAATGGCCAGTTTCCTTCTTAAGAAACCATAATAAAAACCAGGATCCTTTTAGCACCCTGTAGATTTAATAAAGGCTTGCCAGTCAGTCATTTATTATCCCCCCATAGTCTGTCAGTTTGCCATATGATTATTACCCAGTGCTGGCACACTATGCAAGCTTATAATACGCCCTCATAGGTCTTATGAGAGATGATGCGGAAAATTACTCTGATCTTAACAGCTGTCGCCTCAGCAGTTTCCCCTTACCCACTCTGAAAAAAGATCTTTTACATCATGACAGAGGCTAATTATTAAGGCCAGCCCTCCTGAGTGCAGTGGCTGTCTAGCTCTTTGCTCGAAGCCTTGTGTTATCTATTTGAAAAAAGAAAAACAAGCCTTCCCCTCACCTCTTTCTGCTACAGTTAATTCACATTGAAGACACCATCATTTTTCTCACATCACGGGCTGTCCGAACAAAAGGCAGTTCTGAAACCCAGGTGCACGCAAGATATAAAAGTTATCAGAGAACGGAAACCGTTTATATGCAAATCAAATTGGCTCAAAAGTCATCATGAAGTATGAGTTGAGAAGAGAGCAGAATTGGTGGAAAAAACAGAGACAAGGACACTGCCATTCTTGAAAACATCCTCCACCCACTGAGTTTCACTTAGAGTTTCCATCAGTAACCTTGGGCTAGAGAAAAATCAACTAAGGGGTTTTATTCTCACTTGTCCCAATTCCTGCCCAAACTCCGGAGTGGAACAAAGACCCACTCAATAAACTCCAACAGTATCGTCACATTCCCAAAAACTTCAAATGCCAGGGCATTGACAACATGGCAGAAAGTGGACATTTACTGATCATGTGACTGACAGAATGGCACAGGGACATTGAATTATTCATTGTAAAGCATTGTCACTGCATGGGTGGGGAGAGGATGGGGGATGAGGAGAATATGTATAAAGACTTGGGTTGATAACTAGTAAGTAATATCTATGCCACGCAAGTGACTGGCAATGAATATCTCCAACCAGAGAGAACATAACCACCTTCCCTTGACAGTCAATTGCATTACTATCACTGAATCCCCTCACTCAACATCCCTGTGGGAAGAGGAGGGGGAAAGGGGGAGATTAACTTGAAACTAAATTCTGGAACAACTGCATAAATTCACTGGCTACCAGAGAAGATTTAACATTAAATATTCTGCAGTACATGTTTTAATTCCTAAAGCCTGTTTACCACCTGCAAGACACAAGTTAGGAGTGCAATAGGATACTTGTCTGGATGAGTGCAGCTCCAACTCAAAAAACTCAACACCATCCAAGACAAAGTGCACTGCAGCCACTCGCCAAGGCTTCTTTGACAGCCCCTTCCAAACTCCCAGCTTCTATCAACCAGAAGAATAAAAGCAGAAGGCACATAGTCTCCCTCCAAATTACACACCATCCTGACTGCAAATGTCTTGCTGTCCCTTCATCAGCTCTGGGTCAAATTCCTTGCTTACAGCACTTGGGCAGCACTTTCAAAACATGGGCTGCAGTGGTCCAAGAACCACCGCCGTCTCAAGTACAAGTAGAGATGTGCAATAAATTCTGGCCTTGCCAACGATACCCATTTCCTGAGCTTTTCTTTTTAAAATTGTCCCTACTTTCAATTTCACTTTCTTGGTTTCCGCAACACTCAACAAGCTCAGTGCAGTCCACACATGACAATAAAAATCTATCCTAAATAATCAGTGAACTGAGCAGAAGCAATGTTGGATTTGCAACATCAAATTCAAATTTCAGTCCAATGGTTTGTGAATATCAGAATATTCAATCTCAGGAGCTTGGTAAGATTAGGGATTCGCGGTCGTTCAAGAGAAGGGGAGGTGAGTGGACGTTAACAGAAACATAACACATTTGAACTGTGCAGTGTGCTGCATTAACAGAAACATTACACATCCTGAATCCACACCCAGTGTAATGTTTCACCTCTCCTCCCCTCCCCACACAGCTCCAATTTGCTCTTTTAGTTGCATTACATCACCTCCTTGATTTGACAATTACATCACATCACGAATGAAGCAAAGCACAGGTGCAGGTCAATGCCCTTGCTCCGAAAGCCGGCAATAAATCATTTGGCTGGTGGGTCAGGGTACATTCTGGGGCTGAAAATCATCTCGACTCCTTAATTGGAAAGTTCTGCTGCTCCCACATAATACACGGATGACTGAATTGGCCAGACGGCAGCCTATTAAATTATATCCTGGTGTTCAGTTAACCTGGAGGTGGTAACCTGATAGGTTACAAATTAAGGGAGTTTGTTGGCTTTTTTTATTTTTGGCAGAACTGCCACTGTTTTCAGCAGGTGTCCTTCATCTGGGGACTTGGTATGGAGTGCTACGCAAGCATAAAGAGTCAGCAGCAAGTTGTATACATTAAATGTTCATTTAATCAATTCTGAATTTAAAGGGCTTTGGGCAGATATGGATGCCGAAACAGGATCAGCTGTGCCAGCCAGATTGAAAGCTCAGTAATGTAAAGCAAGAAGGGACGAACTTGCTCACAAACACCACAACACTACGGTTACACACCAGCCTCAGTCTGACCTTCTCATCAGTATCAGAATTCACACCATAATCAAATTGGAGCTCACAGTTTTAAGCCATGGTTAACATGTTGTTTGTCACTCACTAGAATTATTTTAAAGTGCTAACTCCTTGCTGGAGGAAATGATTCCAAATATTTCATACTTTAAGGGTATATTCTGCAGAATGGGTATTGAGAGTGATTGTTGGCAAGATATTCCATTATGGGGGGACATCATAATCAATGCCAACAAAGTGATGCCCATGCAAAATATGGCTAGTGATTACTGTTGTGGAGATGCCGGCGTTGGACTGGGGTAAACGCAGTAAGAAGTCTAACAACACCAGGTTAAAGTCCAACAGGTTTATTTGGTAGCTTTTGCTACCAAATAAACCTGTTGGACTTTAACCTGGTGTTGTTAGACTTCTTATAGTGATTACTGTGACAATGCTTCAAAACACACTGCATTGGCTATGAAGTGTGTTAGGCTATGGTTATGAAAATGTTATATAAACTAGTGTTTATACAATACTTTCATACAGAATATAATAATATTCTATATTAAGGATGTGAAACCTGGAGAAATCCCCCACTCCCACCCCTGTTTAATTTAGGAGCCCTGAGGCCAATTGTCACACTCCCTACACCTCATTCAGATTAGCTAACTCTGCACGCGATACAGAAGTTTATGTGGAACAACATAACCACAGAAATGTTATCTGACCTTGATGCATATCCACCAGCACCTGAATACTGATGTCTGACATTTTGGCTAGTTCAACTACTCGAATGAAGGATGAATCTAAGTTCAGGTGCAAACTAAACTTGTAAAAAAAAACTAAGTTGCAACAAAAATAGAAACCTTGCCATTTGAACAATTTTTTTTAACATAAACATTATATATTGTCTCTTTTCCTGCCAAAGTATGGATATGCATAAATGCTTTAAATACATGGAGTGTGGATTTTTTCCCCCAGTTCATATTTACAAAGAAATGTTTACAACAATGCATTCAACAAATGTGATCTGCAGGTTGGAAGGCTTTAATCTTGGCTTACAAATGATCGTGGAAAATGGGAAATTGCAAAGTGAATCTCAGCACTTGACAAGCAGCAAACTGTCTTTCCAGTTTCTGTACCTCGTGAGCGTAAAGCTTATACAAGTGAACACAAAGTGGGCAGCATGCACATTAAGACCCTCAATAAATGCGCATCCATCAGATTATCCTCAAAATGAATGCAATCCAATCACAAAGTTGCAAAAAAATCTAACATTTGAAATAATTGGTTGAAGACAGTAGGATGATGAGAACTGTTTTTGTGCAGTGTTATTAGGACCTGCAATGCAGTGTCTGAAAGCAGATTCAAGAATAACTTTCAAAATGAATTGGATTAATACTGGAAAAGGCAGCATTCGCGGAACTCAGGGGAAGAAAGGGCAGAAGTGGGACAAATTAGTAGCTGTTTCAGTCAGCACCACTCTGATGGGGCGAGTGCCCTCCTACTGTGCAGAATGAAACCATGATTCTATGATTTTTATAATATCCAGAAGAAATGGCACTCATTTCACTGTGGAGTGCTTTTGGAATAGCTGTGCGGACTGGCTATTTAAAACTCACCACCACTCCAAAAGTGAGCAGTGTTATGAGACGTTCCAATGGTTTGATGAGTCGCTAACCTAAATCAAGTATCACTTTGTGTTAAATAATACAAAACTTGCCTCACAAGCCTGCATGCTGCTGTTGGGGGAGGGGTGGGGGGTCCTCAACAATAGCACTTGGTTTTAGCTGGTTCAAAGCCTCCTGGCTGCTGTGAGCCAGATGGATGACATCATGCTGCAGTAGGCCCCATCTATGTCTGTCACTCTCAGGAGAACAGTGTGCTTCTTTACCTCAATCGCTCAGTCGACAGCTCAACCACTTGTTATGTTCCATCAGACAAAGCTCCCCAGTCGTAGATCTTCCAGCCCCTGCCCTCCACCCCTTAACATCCCAACACTTGTCCAGAGCTTTGACATCAGTCCAGGAGATGCGTTGCCATGGAACTGTTCCAATAAATCATTTCATCTGGAGCGGGTTTTGGCTCGATTAGATAGCCCAGCCTTTGGGATGCTAATATCATTCCTGAGACATGACATCAGTGGATCTGTGGTGTACCAGAATATGCCCTAGAGAGAGGCAGATACAAGTACCACAGGCCTGTGCAAATCTACACTGCGTGTGGGGTATTTCAGGTTTACACATTCAGAAACAAAAAATCTGCCCTTTGTTCCCATCAGAAATAAAGTACAAAAAGGATGTGTGATCATTATTGCTTTAACACGGTATTAGTCATAGAGCACCGAGTGTCCTCTGCAGGGTGTGCACAGTCATTACATAATTCACAAAGCATTCTCTCTCAGCTGTCACACTGTACATTATGGGCAGGATCACGTTAACTGATGAGCTGGATTCTTGGTTTAAACATTTCTTACTTCTCCATTAACCCTTCACTCGCTGTCACCATCCAACTGGTCAATCCTACCTGCGAATTGCTGCGACCATAAATAAGGATGTCTTTAGAAAGTAAATGCTTGAGAACAAGGGGTTCCGGGTCCTGTTGACTTGTACTGTAAGGTCAGTGGCACAGGGCTCCCTGGCCACCTCAGGCTGGCCCTCCCAGCACCATATCGCTGACCGCTGAAGCCCTCACCTTAACAGTCTGTCTACTTCATACAAAAAAATCTCCCCACTCCCATCAACGCCAGTTTCTACAACCGATATCACACACAGGTTCCAACAGCAGCGACTCATAAAGCTAACATATGGTGCAAACAAATATACACACGCTGCAATATATAACCGGCTTCTGCATCGCAACTTCAGCTGAAAAGTTGGTCTGCTGTTTAGAGTACACAAATAAGCGCTTCAAATACACACCTCGGATCTCCCTTCCCTCTTTTATCCGTCTCACTCTGATCTTCAATTTCATTTCCGTTTCGTACATCTTCAAAACCAGCGACCAGGCTTTTAGTATCGAATTAATAAAGGC